>NW_027523025.1:0-64090 GCF_052094955.1 Ictidomys tridecemlineatus | reverse complement strand
AGCGCCCACCGCGGACCCCGCGCTCCCGGTTCTCACCTGAGGGCCCTCCTTGGCGGAGCTGCTGGTCACAGCGGGTGGAGTTTGACCTGCAGGGTCCTGTTCAGGACGCGGTGGCCTCAGCCGTGTGGCCTGCGCCACGGACCTCAGAGGAGAAGAGGGGGCCCGCAGGCCCCTGGAGAGGGGAGGGGAGCCCAGGTGACCTGGGGGCAGGAGACCTTTAAAAGGGAGACCCGCCCAGGTGTCAGGTGTCACTGACTCTGTGTCCTTTTGTTTTCCTGTGGCACCTGTGGATTCTGGGGTTTAAGTCCTGTTTCCTTCCTGCTCCTGGTAGACATGGGAAGAGACCCTGCGGGTTTTAAGGATTCAGCAAAGCAGTGCAGTTCCTGGAAGTGCCATGGAGAGAGCAGCGATAGGGTGGGCATCAGGGGAGGGAGTCCTGGGGCCCCAGGTTCTCCACTGTGTGTGAGAGAGTCGCCTGGGGACAGCTTTTGCAGAATGTGCCCTGGGATGATTCCTAGTGACGGCGGTTGATTGCTAAAATGGGTTGTTTGCATGCTTGGCTTCAGACACCAGCCTAAGCCTGATTCCTCTAGGAAACTCCAGGGAAATCACGAGGTGGACAGTCCTGTTGGACCTTTCGTTTTAGAGATGAGAAAAGTGAGCTGGCAGGGTTTAGGTGATTTTCAAAAGGGTATTTTAATGAAAACCTCAGTGTTTCCTGATGCATGCTGTTGTGGGAGATATGCTTCCATTCTCAAGTGACCAGGGATTTGTATTCAGCCTGGCAGAGATGAATTGAACACCTGTAAGGAATGTGAAGTAGCACGTGTTCTGACTGCTCAGTGTCCAGTTAAGTCAGAACCTAGGACACGTGAGTCTGTAAAAGAGCACAGTGTAAGAGGTTAAGGTTGCATTTTGCCTAATACAAGTTATTGAGTTGAAGTTGCATTTGATAATTTTAAAATATTTAAAGAAGTACGGTGTTTGGTCCGTTTCAGGATTTATTCAATAGAGTATCGGATGTTGTTTCTTTTGACGACACTGTGGAAATGTGAGCGAGAACAAGTTGGAGACATCTTTCAGGTGGAAGCATTGCCTGAGGAGGAGGTCATCAAGTTGCCCAAGAAGCCATTTTGCGAAGCCCCTGTTGACTCAAGGCTTTTGAGGAAGAATTCATGTGTGGAGACTAATTCTTCATGGGCCTTTGCATTTGGTGAGTCACGGAATATATCTGAGAAGATAATCATTTACCAACATGTCCACAATAATCTCACATATTATGTATAACAGGTCATGGCTCAGTAAATATTACCATTTCTTTTTTTGCATTTAAGAAAACTAATGATGGCATAATACTTTCTTTCTTTTTTGCCTTGAAGTACGTCAGTATCTTGACCAAGCATGATTGTTGGTAGGTAGGATAGCAAGAACTTGAACTCAGGGATTTTATTGTCATGTATCAATCTATTGTTTTTCACTGATTTCTATTAATATATCCAGGTTGGCATCCATTACATTTTTAGCTTTTGACTTTCCCACCTATGGGCACCCTGACAGCCCTCAACTCCCTGTAAGCACAGACAACTCTGTAAGGAACATGAGGATAAATTTCCCTGTGCATGTCCCCTTGTGAAACTGCTTAAGCACTATGTGGGTAATGTATTGACAGGTGGAATTTCTAGGTCAAAGTATGTATGTTTACTTCTTTGACTAAGCACAGCCAAGTGGCTCTTCTGAATAGCTCTGTATGTGGCCAGGATTGTATTATCTAACTTTCTAACTTTTGCTTGTTGAGTAGATACAAAGTGAGAGGACACTGTTTTTGTTGGTATTTTTCTTTTCTTTCTTTTTTTTTCTTTTGAGAGAGAGAGAGAGAGAGAGAAAATTTTAATGTTTATATTTTAGTTTTCGGCAGACACAACATCTTTCTTTGTATGTGGTGCTGAGGATCTAACCCAGGCCGCATGCATGCCAGGTGAGCATGCTACAGCTTGAACCACATCCCCAGCCCAGTATTTTTCTTGATATCTATTCTGATGCTTTTCTTTGGGGCATTTTCTCCTGTGAAAATGGGCTTCCTCTGGATGCCTCTGCCCGTTCCTCTACTTGACCTTATTTTCTCCTTTTTTTTAAAAATTTTATCAAAGTGACTTCTTAATTCCAGTTTTATTAAAGACATTGTCCCTTGATTGCATAGTCTATATCTAAAGCACTAGTCCTTGCATCAAGGCCCAGCTTGCTCTCAGCTGCCCCAGGAGGGGAACAATCTTTGTCAGTAGCCAAGAGACACCCCTACAGGGGCCACAGTACTCTAGTCCTCTGGTATCTTGCCAGCAGTTCTTCCCATGCTCAAAGAGGGTTTCAGACACTGAGTCAATGGTCCGGGTGGTCATTTGTTGCCTTCTAATCTCAAGTTGAGCTCCTCTGAGAGGTGATATTGAAATCCTTCTGTGTATCTGACCCATCATTTTAAATGATGTTCCAAGTTCACTTTTTGGTATATATGTATTTCTGGGGATTGAACCCAGGACCCTAAGCCTGTTAGACAAGTGATGTACCTGAGCTACACATTCAGAGACCCCTGTAAATGTCTTTCCCCTTTGCCACAGGGTCTAAATTGCCAAGGCTGACATCAAATGTTCCTCTTGCCTCCCTGGTGGCTGGCATGACAGGCGTGCACCTAGGACTGTCACACTCTAGCCTGTGATGGAAACTCATGTGCCTCTGTCCAGGGCTGAGCATGGTTCTGCAGAGCTGTGCTCCAGGCTCCCTGCAGGGCTGTGGAGGCCTCTGCTGCCCAGCAGCCCTGGTGCCCTCTCCAGTGCTCCTCCCAGCCGAGGGCAGGCAGCTGCCCATTGCTGTAGGCTGACTTTATTTTCTTCTTATGGCACTCATACGTTCTCAAGAGTATGTTGGATTATTTGTCCATTACGAGTCTAACAGGTCCTCTAGAACGTTCAAACAATTAGTAAAATTCCTAAATAGTAAGTGAGCATGCACAGAAATTGGGCTAATGTTTTGGGAAGAACAATGTTGGATGATATATTCATGGCTTGAATATATCATTCAACATGAAGTTATATTTTATTATTTACAAAATAATAAAACAATGAAGCAATACCATGGGCTGAGCTGAAATATATCCCCAGGATCTTAGGCATTCTGATCATCTCTGGGTAATGAAATGGAAGTAAAGGTATCAAAGCCAATGATCATCTGTTTCCAATTTTCTGTGATTTGGTTCAAGTGGTAAAGTGGTGATATTTATTAATTAATGGATCAAATAGGTTCATAATTGTTTTAGAATATAATTAGGTACCTTCAAACTTTTGGCTGTATGTGCACATTTGAGAATGGTTCCAGCCATTCTGTCATCCTTTGGGTCATTCCCCTCCTATGTCCTGTGAGACATTTTCTATGTGAGGCTTTAAAAAGAAGAGAATACTGTGTAAAGAAACCTTGGGATCTGTGCAGTATAAAATTGAATGGGTTCATTCAGAAATCAGAAATTCTATTGAAAGATATTTGCATGAGCCAAATAAAACCTATTTTTAGGCATCCTGGTGAAGACAAGGTTTTATCTTTATGTCTCATTTTCTATGTTTTGTTGTTGTTGTTGTTGTTAGAATGAAATTCATATGTTGCCAGACCATTCTATCAGATGTGTAACTAGATGCCATTTAAATTACCTACTTTTACATGGTAGACATTTTTTAATGAACACTGCCTGTCTGCACCTTTTTTAAAAACAGGACTGGGATCAGAAGCCCAAATACCAATGGTCAGCTGGAACATATTTTTCATTTGCCCTACCTGTCAGTATTCCCTGAGGTCATCTGTGCAATCAGCTTTGTTACTCCTGCTCCCTCACTGGATTTCATAGAAACCATTGCTATGTATCGATCAGGGACACAAATCCCACAACATTGCATTCTTTGAATATCCAGAGTCCCACTTTTCACTTTGCCATGCCTGAGATCAGCAGAAATATTTATCAGCAAAAGTGAGATTTTTAAAGATCCAATTCTATGTGCTCCTTTCCCAAAGAGCCTTAGGCAGGGATATAGCATACATAAATATTAAGTAAAGGCCATAGTTTTTAAAATGTCATCCATTGAATAGTTGACACATGTCTGAGATACTTTTTATTTTGGAGGAGGTATTATTTAATAGGGAATTCCAACAGCTACGTAATAGTGAAATGAGAAGTCTTGCATCCATTTAATTTTGTTTCTGATGATTTTTATGAGAAAGGATAAGATACTTCCTTGTTCCCTTGCAGATGTTGCCCACTTCTGTGAATGGATGTGAGGTGTCACCTACTACTTGCATATCTGCATGTTGGGCTTGACACTGCTATCATACTTTGTAGTTGGCAGAAAGTCAATACTGAAGTTAAGTTTTTGTGTTCTAGCAGCAGAACTGAAGATCCTTGGTGTGCCACCTTCTGCAATCCATGCTGCTTTGTTCATGTTCCTTATTGACTTCCTGGTGAGCATCATGGTCTCCTGGTCTTGAGAATGGCCAAGCATTGCACTGTGAATGTGGAAGATGGGCATGTGGAAGGCTCCAGGGAGGAGGGATCATTGATCATGTACTCTAATCCATGTGCCTGTTTAATGACCTGTTTTTTTTATTTTTGGGTTTTAAGGGAGACACTGCACTCAAACACTTCTGTGCAGCTGGGAATTCAGGCTTCTGCTTCACCTTGAAGTAAGCATTAATGATTCCTTTCCAGAAGACATGAGAAGAGAGAGTGAGCCTCTGGTATCATGCAGATTCCTTGCATTGCCCATGGGCTAGAGGAGAGAAGAGTTGCTTCATGAGATTTGATCCCCTTTTTCCTGAAGACTTCCACACAGAGGTGAGTCCCCAGCGTGTTTAGACACCATTTCAGACCCCTTTGTTGACGGAAATGAATCAGAGCCCCTGATGATGTGGATGAGCTAAAGATGGATTTGCTATGAATTTTCTATTTCGTTTCTCAGGGCCTGAGTCAAGCCATCCTTTGTGCTGTCAGCACATGAGCTGCTGGTCAAATGTGAGGAAGTGGTCTTGCTTTATGAAAAGACCACCCTGATTCAGTGAGCCAGAAACAACCTGCAGTACCTGTTTTCCTGTAAAGGCAGATTGCTGTGGATGGCCTCTGGCCTCATCATGCAGCCCTGCTCAGAGTAGGGGATTGAGGGTCCAGGCAGATCCCTAGTTCCTTTTAACCTTTATTGCCATTGGGCCACCCCAGGGTCCTTGGACTGTACCTGATCTTCTGGCCTGGGTCAGGGGATGTGAGGTTTGGAATCCCCCTCTGTGGCAGGATCCCAGGCCCCCCAGCCACTTGAGGGCAGGCACAGCCTTCCCTAATTGTGTTAGAGGGGGAGACTTCTCCCACCCATCCTCATCCATGCTCATCACACATTTTGTAGCTTGACACCTGAGGACCTTTATTCATTTACTTAGTGGTTAGTGGTGATGGTTGCTAAGACTAAATGACTCTTTCAAGGTCACATCACTTGTATGGTAGGGCTAGAGCATGGATCTTCCTAATTGATTTCATGGGACTCTCTCATGGAAACTGTGACTGCCTCCTAAACACACACTCTACACTTGGAGTGTCAAAATTCTTGGCACTGCCTCCTTGGCAAGTGTATCTTGTCTTCTACATGGGAATTTCACAAATATTTTCCTTTGGTTTGTGGAGGTCATGCAGAAGTGATTTTATTTGAAATAGCCCAAACAAGAAATACCAGTTGTCTTTTTCGCACATGGATGTGTGTAGTAAACACCCCTTTCTGTGTGCTTGCATGAGTTGCTCCTTTGAATTTGTTGAAGAATGGTTGGTGGGGGAGCAAGGTAACAAGAGATGGATATCAATTCTTGTCCAGTATTCTGAAGTGAAGAATGTATTGAGGAATGTGAAGGCTTTTCTAGCCAGTTCCTATGGCTCACTCAGGGATCAGTCAGAGGATTCTGTCTGGTAGACTCTTTGGAGTAGATGTCAAAGTGGCCTGGTCGTACCCTGTCCAGGACTGAATGCTGAGCTTGAGTGGGAGCTTCTTGTCAGTTCAAGCATTTCCATGAGTCTGTCCTCTGTTCTCTTTGTTTGTTTGTTTGTTTTATTTTTTCAGTTTTCAGTGGACACATCTTTATTTTATTTTATGTGGTGCTGAGGATCGAACCCACTGACTCGCGCATGCCAGTCGAACACGTTACCACTTGAGCCACATCCCCAGCCCCATCTGTTCTCTTTTTTTCCAGCAGTTTCTAAAAGGAAAGGAGAACAAACATTGAAAGTACGGTGATTGATTATTTATACCAATGTTATTTGAATCAACTTTGTATAATTAGAAATTAACTTTTTGCTAGTAAAATTTCATATGTTGAGGAAATAATGAAAATATTGGGGTTGGGGGATGAGGATAGGCAAATCAAATATTTTTGAGCACCAAGACCTGTTTTTTTTTTTTTTTTAACTTAAATCATAAACTGCCAGAGGACCACACCAAGTAGATATTTCCAGAGACAGTGGGAAGGTAGTGGCACATGAGGAAGGGAAGAGCTCTCAGGATGGGAAGAGGGGGCCGCTTCAGGACTCACCAGGCATGGAACGAGGCTGCTGGCCATGATACATGCCTGGGCCCACTGAGTGGGGCAGATCCATGCTCTATGTCCCTCTACCCTCCTCTGTAGCCTGTGTTGGCAGCAGATCAGGGAATTGGGGTCAGAAGTGCTCCCAGTAATATAGGCACCAGCCCCCAGAGTGTGTTCCTAGCCCTTTCTCCACCTGGCCTGACTTGGTGCTTGTGTTGATGCAGGGCTGAGACCCTACAGTCATCAGAGTGTGTCTGTGGTCCAGATCCATCCTGCATGGCCAACATGCTCAGACCTTCAGCTGAGTCCTAGGCCTGCTACAACCAAACTCTGTCAACTGGGTGGCCAACTACAGAGGAAGGGCCTTCCCTCAAGCTCCAGGGGCTCAACACATTAGGTGTTGGGCGGTCCCACTGCCAAAACACCTCACAGGTTCCTAGGGGACTGTCTCCCCAACTCTCCCAGCCCTTGCCCACTCTCCTATTGCTGCCCACGATCTGTGGTTCCTATATGGGCATCCCGTCCTGGCTCCAACCTCACATAGCTGGTATTCCCCAGTCTCCCTGGTATCTGGGTCTAGACTCTCCTCTTCCTACAAGAATATCAGATATTGGATTTGGTCCCAGTTGAGGCTGTGTTCCATCATGTGAGCTCTTAGCTTCATCACTGTGCAAAGACTCTTTTTCCACACAAGTTCGCACGACTTTTGGCTGGCTAAGAATTTTCAGGCGACACTTTTGTAATGAGTACACTTTCCTTCCTTCCGATCTCCCCCCCGTGAGCATTCCTCGCACCCTTGTCCTAGTTCTTTTATGGCAGTTTCCCTCCTTATGGCTGAGAGGACCTAGTGACCCCTGGATTCACACGTTCTCCTTAATCACCAACACACTGCAGAATTCTCCAAAGGGCCATATATGCTCCTGAAAGTTGGTGGTGGAAATAGTTCTCCATCCATTAATCACTACTCACTCACTAATGTCCTTGTGTCCTTGACAAAGGCTCTCCCTTTCCTAGTTTTCCTGAATAGAAATCCTCTTGCATCTTGGATGGATAGGGTTATACATTGTGCAGAGGTTGTTGGTCCACTGAGCATCTTAGAGACTGTTCTTTATGGAGCCTAATGATCCTCATTGGGGAATAAGGCTAGGGTCCTAACTGTGGTTAGTGTGAGGACACCATGGGTTCAGAAGAGGGAAAGAAGGACAAGGGAAACTCAAATGTCCCTTCATGGCCCCTGGAATTAGAGGACTTACCCCTTTGCACCTGGGATCAGGAGACCTCATTTACTCGAGGACATGCACACTCAGACGTAAATCTTGAGTGTGGGTTCCTTTCTGGGGTCCAGGGCTGTTGTTAGCCACCAGGAAAGACAGTGCTCTCCATGCTGAGTGGAGCCATTTTTGCCAGGAAAGGGAGCCCATGGTCACGCCTTGTGCAAAGCATCCCACGCCAGGGGCTCCCATCCCTACATTCCTGTCCTGAAAGGAAGCCACTCAGAGGCAAGGTGGGTCCAACCACCTCCCATGTGTTCACTCAGCACTGTGTTCCGGCATCACCCCAGTTAACAGTCTTGATGGGATTGGATGTGGCTCAGAATGTCACCCTCATGAGCTCTACCCTGTTACAGCTGCAGTTCTGCAGTGGGAGAAACTCAAAACCTCAAAACACATGCACATGAAAGAAAAGAGCAAGAGCCAGAGCCCAAACAGGCCAGGTGTGGCAAAGACAGCTGGAGTGCCTAGGTTGGGACTCAGAATTATGTCAGTGGGGTGGCATTGCTGCTGGCACCAGCATGATAACAGAGAGCCAGCCCTGCTCAATTTGGGGAGCGGTGTGTTGGGGAAGGCAGCAGAAATTGAGAGGCAGGATTGAGTTTGGACCTAGGAGGAGGTTGGGTAAAAGGCCAGTGTGGGTTGGAGGGCCTGGGCAGATACAGAGAGGCCAGGGCACACCCCAAAGCCTGGAGACTGCACTTGATGTCCAGGGTTGTGAAACACTGCCTACCCTCTTACTCACAACTGAGAGCAAGAGGCATTGATGAGTTCAGTTTGTGTGCAGCTGCATCCAAGGTGGCTCAGCTAGGTACCTTTGTTTCCTTGACTCAGGAGGCTGGGAGTCCAGGCTCCACTGAGTCTCAGCTGGGAGGATCAGAATCTGAGTTTATGCCTGTGTTCCTAGTAGGATCCATGTTGGCTGAGCCTCAGTGTCTTTGTAATGAGAGGATGGGTGATTGTCATGTCTTTATCACAGGAAACACTTGCTAAATGGATTTGTTTGCTCTGAGGAGGAAAGAGAGGGGGGAGTGGTGCTGGAGACAGGGATGCAGACAGGAGTCATGGACTTGGCATAACTCGGTCTTGGAGATGATATCCCATCACCTGTACCCACTTCAATTTCCATGAATCAGGAGGCTGAGCCCCCTTGAGGTGAGGGGTGAACCGGTTCTGGGCAGCAGGATGCTGTGGTACCTCGGAGTCTCTGAGAGACCTCAACACTAGACACACTTGGCCCTTTTGAAATCTTAGGAGAAGCTTTGGGAAGTTGTATGGCAGAGGGGAACAGCCTCTGCATCTCAGTGCCCTCCAACTTGCCATGGTGTAGAGAGGGAACTGCAGCCAGGATAGGACGGACATTGACCATGTCCCTGTGTGGGACATAGGCGTGATTTGAGTTAGGGTGCATTCTTTTTCTCTCCTCTTCTTGTGATTGTCCTATCTCTACATTTGTGCTTTAGCCACCTGTGAGTCCCATCTCTGGTTTCAGAGAGAATAGAGGGTGTTATGGGCCAATAGACACAATAAACCCTAGAGATTAGATGCTACCTTACTTTCCAGAAAAGATTGGGCACACTATGAGTTGCACAATGATGGGACCAGGCTCCAAAAGCTGCTGCGAGGGAAGGACTGGTTGTGAATGCATTTTTGAAGGCTCCAAGCTGGAACTCTAGTGGCACCAAGCAGGGCAGATGCTGGTGGGGATGTTTGGGTAGTTGTTGGTGAACACATGCGCACCTGAGATGGGTAGGCATGGAGGAGAAATCAGCACCCCATAGGGCTTTTGAAAGTGGTCTTATGTGAAAAAAGGCTCAGGTATGGGCACAGGAAATGACATCATTGCCTTGAAAATGGATCAAACAGAACATGGAACCCTGGTATCCAGGCACCCACTTCACTGACCAAGCCATCCGAGCTCATTTGGTTGGAGAAACTGGAGTGAGAAGGATGTTCACCTGTCCTTGCAAACAATGCCGAGCCTCAGGCTCCCAGGAATCTCAGGGGGGCCAACTAGCCCTTTTGTGGATACACTGGGTGAGGCTTCATCTTAGATGCCAGATCCTCTGGCGATTGTCGCAGACGAGCTCAAGAGTAACAGTGAGTAGGGCAGGGCAGGTGAGCCCAGCAGGCCCTCTAGTCTGATCCCTGATGAATGGCCCAGGACTCCTATTCTGACTGTGTGTGTGTGTGTGTGTGTGTGTGTGTGTGTGTGTGTGTGTGTGTGTTTACTGATGGGAACTGTCCCATTGTGCTTTGACTCTAGTGTATTGGCACAAGTCATTTTTCTGTTTGTCACCATTTCCATTTTGAACCCACCATTCTTGGTCCCAACCCAGGGTGAAAATGATCAGAACACGGAGGAGCCCTTCAGGGTACAGAGCCTTGAACCTTGCAGGCAGGACCAGCTTAGGAATGAGCTCCTGCCTGACATTGGTGGGAGGAACCTACATTTCAGCAGCAACATGGGGTTAATCTCCTGGGATTTCATCCCCACCCAGCACGTGCTGGATCTCTTGTTCCCAAGGTAAGCACCAGACCACCAAGCCCAAGTGTGTAGCCCTCTCATGCCTGGGTCTTGGGGCTGCCATGTACCTCTCAGGGACCCAAAGGTTTGTGATACCTAATGAGATAGAGGACCACACTCATAGTGGAAAGTCAGCCCCGAATGGGACGAGTCCTGGAGGTGCTTGCCACAGCCTTGCAAGGGCAGTGAACTCCCCTCTCAGGGAGAGAAACCATCCTGACTCCAGCTGATCCACAGAGGTCCGTGGAGCAGTCCCTACACACTGGGCACCACAGCTCAATGGTGTGCACTGAGCTCATTCCCAGGTGGACTCAGCGAGGCCAGGTGGTCTTTCTGGTGTGATGTTGGCTTCGTGAAGAACGTAGATCTGTGCCAGAGGCGTCTCAAAACTCGGGCCTTGGGAAGAGCACTTTTGGATTAATAAAGACATGTTAATTTCCATAGTGGGACAGAGCGTCCTAGCTGGGACATAGCTGGACAGGGGATTTGGACTTGGCAGCTCCCACACCCAGAGATATGTGGGAATCAGCAGTTTGGGCTCATTTACTGATGAACACAGAGAAAGCACCCACTGTGTGAAGACACGTTTCCAGTCATGTTTCATAATTCAGTGAAAAATGGGGTGCAAATGACTGCCATTGTGTCCCTTTTCATGGGGGTCAGCCTAAAACCGCAGGTGCCATGAGTACATATCCTACATGTGAATGCATTCCTGACTCCATGAGGCATAACTGCACGTTTTCCTCTTCAGTGACTATGGTGGACCCCTGGACCAACTTCAACATGGAATGGGCTTGGGGTCAAGAGGGTGGGCTCCTGTTTCCACAATAGGGACCTGCAAGGTGATTTTACTTGGGAAGGCTGAGGAAAGACTGCTCTCCCCAATTCTGTTTTCTGCCTGCAGTGTAAGGTGTGGGGCTTCAACAGTAGGAGGGATAAGGCGGGGAGTTGTAGGTAGTCATGGTCCTCTGGGAGAGCCCCTGGGACAATTGATCCCCCCACACCACACCTCCCTGTCCTCCCCCAGGGCCACAGAGATGTGCTCTGCACTCATGGGAAAAGAGAGGTCCACTGCTACTCAGAGGGACTCAGTGAGAGCTCACAGAGAATGAGGTAGCATTGCAGCCCACGCCAGGGTAGGAATTGTCTCTTGAGCCCTGAGAAGAGTGGGCAGGAGGACAGACACTCTTGGAAGGTGCATTCCAGGTTGGAGAGCAGGTAGCCAAGAGGAAGAAGAGTGTCAGGCCTGCCCAGAGGAGGGGAGATCTTGTCAAACCATGGATCTAGCGCTCCTTTGTTGAAGGTTCTTTGCCTGTGGCGACCTGTCCTGTCCCTGCCTGTACAGCCACTGTGACTTGTCTGGGGTGGACTGGTGTGTTCAGAGCCAGGGATGGTTCAGGAGTGTAGGGTCAGAAGTTTGCTCTGGAGGCCGTGGTGAAGGCAAGGCCAGGGTTTTGCTGACTCCACACCTGCCTCCCCACAGTGCCTCACCTTCCTTCCTGGGGACCTGGGTGAACTTCTTCATCGAGGCTTCCCATCAGCCTCCAGGCTCTCTGAGTCCGCAGCTGCTGCTGCCGTATATGTATCTCTTCCTGGAGCACCAAGCACACCACCTCCTGGCCCCAACTGAAGATGACATATAAAGCCAGGCAGAGCCTGAGAGCCAGGCGGACTATGGTGAGTACCTAAGGGTATATGAGGAAAGGTCCGACTGCTGTCCCACTGCAGGGAATCTGTATGCCTGGTGTTGGGCTGGAAATTAGGATAAGCCTTTGTCCACTCAGGAAGTGACCCCAGTCTGCAAAGAGGTCCTGTGTGGGCTAAGGGCCTGAGTTCTTCCTAGGAGCAGTGGTATTGTCTGTCTGTGCGAAGGTCAGGGCAAGGCAGTCATGTTGGCATCTTTTCTCCTCTAGCTACAAGCTCAGTTCCTGTCACGGCTCCTAAGCCAACCCCAGAGCCAGAGCCTTCTCCCTGGGAAGGGGCAGAGCTGGAGTCCAGGACATCAGGGGTCTCCACTCGGTACTCCCCACGACCCCAGTACAACAGGTGGGTAAGAGGCAGGTGCCTCATTCACGTCTACCTGGAAAACGAAAGGACAACACAGTATCAGAGCATCCTGGTGAGTCTTCGAGCAGGGGAGTCTCCTGGGAGCCCACACTGGGGAAGACCGAGTCCACAGCAAACACCTTGGACTAGGCCTGTCTTCTTGAACTGGAGCTTCTGGAAGGTCAGGAAGGAGAGCAGAAAGTGAGGAAGAGAGAGGCGGGAGAGCAGCAGCATGCCAAGTCTGGGTGCGAGTGGGCCTGCGTGTTTTGGGGTGTGCAGGTCAGAAGTGCAGGAGTGAGTGCTGGGTTCAGAGGAGGTCAGAGAAATATCGAGAATGCAGGCCATCCTCTACTGACCTTGGTATTGAGGAGGAGTATATTGAACCATGGAGGTTGAAGCAGAGGAGTTGGCAGTCATTTTCTTGTGTGTGAGAGGGGATATGTGGCTGGTTGAAGAGAAGGGAGCCATTGTAGAATGATTAGGGTGGGTAGGTGTGGGTCACAGACAACTGGGGGCCTTGGAGGGACCCATTAGTGTCCTAGTTTGCATGTATATGAATAGAGATTCAGCGGCTCTCTCTGCAGAATTTTCCTGAGTGTGGAGTATCCATCATGAGACTCTGGTGTCCACCTCCAGGGAAGCCATGTTGAACCACTGCACCTGCTGAGTCCAAACCTCCTGATACCCCAGAAAGCACTGACACTCTCGAGCCCAGCAACTTCCATGCCTATCATTAAAGAGTCCTAGTGTGTGTTGTGCCCTGGCTGTCAGTACCAAAGCACCTAGGGTTTGTGCCTGGTCCACACAAAAATGCAGCTGCATCCCAGACCAGAGCAGGGATATGGAAGTCCACTGGACCATTCCTACCATCTTGATGAGACTAGAGTGTGTCTGTACAAAGCCTTTTGGTCCTTATTCCCTTGTCCCTGTAGGGCATAGCAGGTTGAAGCAAACTCTTGTACCAAGATTGGACTAGAGGCTCATAGGAAGACCCCACATGATCACATGAAGGCCTCAGGTAGCAGGGTATCAAGATGGTGCCCTTGTGTTGAGAGCTCACTTGTCTCTGATTGTCCTTGAGCACTGTTCTCTGGGTAGCTACTCCCAAATTCCCTCTCTGATGAGCTTTCTCCAACCCTGCTCAGGTGACCTGCCAGGAAACGACTCCAGTCATCATCCGCAGGGCCTTAGATGCACACTTGCTCTAGCAAAAGGATCCAGAAAACTACAAGCTTCTGCAAATTGTCTTGAACCATCAGAGTAAGTGGAACCATCAGAGGGTAGGGAGCAGTGAGTCACAGTGGGCTCAAGATAACTGGGAGCCAAAACACAGTATGCGTTGGCCCAATGCCCAGGAAGAGTATGGTGGGACTTGTGCACAAAACAAAGTGTAATGATGGGGCATAAATCTGCAGGTTCTTCGTGTTCCCCAGGGGCTGTGGACCTGCCTATCATGTTTTCTTTCCTTGGCCTGAGGAGGCATTGCAAAGCTATTATCCACAAGGGGCCAAGAAGAGAGGCTTCTTTGTCTTGTGTCAAAGAAGACAGAAAACCACAGGGTGCCTACTTTGGCAGCCTTTCCTGACCTAGATGAGTACATGAGAAAAGCAGTTCAATGAAGAATCATTTCTGGCTTCCAATCTTTCTATTCACTGCAAACTGAGTCCATTTAGGACCAGAGGCCATTTCTAGAGAGAAGTGTGTGGTAGAATAGAACCCTCCACAGCTTGTAAACTCTTCTTAGAGAGAGAGAGAAGAGAGAGAGAGAGAGAGAGAGAGAGAGAGAGAGAGAGAGAGAGAGAGAGGAGAGAGGAGAGAGGAGGGGAGAGGGGAGAGGGGAGAGGGAAGAGAGGAGGAGGAGGAGGAGGAGGAGGAGGAGAAAAATGAAAATAAGTTGAAGGAGGAGACAATGAATAAGAAGGTCAAGATGACTATAAGAAGAAGCATGAGAAGAAGATGAAGAAGAACAAGAACAAGAAGGAGAAACACAAGCTGAACAAGAAGTATAACAATAAATTGATTAAAAATGTGAATGAGAATTATACTCATGAGGAGGAAATGCATAAGTGGGGAACTCAAGAGAAATATATTGCTCTGGATGGCACAGCCCTGCTTTGGACATCCTCCACCCACGCTCAACACACCTCCAAACCATACCCCTCAAATTAGTGTAGCCCTGTATGAGTGGATGAATCCACTGGCAAGGTGGAGGCACCCACCATCAAGTGATTCCCCCAAACCCATGTGATCATTGCTGCAGTGTGGAGAAAACCTTCAACACATGAGTCTTTGGGGACCAATCCAGATATAAAGTCTAGCTGTTTCTCATTGGTGGGTCCAACGTGAACTAAGAGGTTCTGGGGTGCGAGGGGCTATTTCCTTGAAAGTTGTTCCTGTAGTGGACCTCCTGTGCATAGAGGGTCCTCAGGGAGGAATCAGTGGGGAGTCTTTGGTGGAACAGTAGCTGGATTTGGGGGCTCTCAGGTCTGTGTGTGAGACCTGAGCTGGCAGAGGCTCTCAGTTGTGGGGGATGTTGGTAGTGTATTCCTTGAGTGTCACCTACCACGCCTCTGCCCCTGCCTCTCCAGAGCTGAGGATCCCTGCTGATGGGAAAGTATATTACGCCCTGGATGGAGGAGTGGATTATAACTTTCTTCTTCGGGAAACAGATGCCAGCAAGTCGTTGAAGGTCAAGCCAAAGGAGGTAAACAGCCACCTTCTTCAGTCTTTACTCCTGGTGCCACTCCACATCCTCCAAGGGGACAAGAACCTCATGTTCTAGAACGCCCACAGAGCCAACTGCCAGGCTGGGTGGGGTGCAGTTGCTGGGTTTTGCTGATGTTGTCATCCCCCACAGTTCTTGGAGCCTTCTGTGGCAGTGGCATCCAGGATCCCAGCAGCTGTGAGCAGCAGCTCTACAGTGGCTGCAGGATCATTGCCCCAGGCCACCCAAAGCAATGAGTGGTGCATGAGAAAAGTCACCAGTAGCAGCTCCTCTCTGCTTCACTCCAGCGAGCAGGTGGAAGACAGCCGCTTTGTTCACGTCCTCCTAGAGGGACAGAGCCTGAGGGAGACAAAGTGCATCCTGGTAAGCCCGACAGCAGGGCTGCCTCCTGGGTGTCCACACAGTGGAAGGCAGGAGACACAGCTAACCCCGGGGCTGTGGTGGGAAATAGAGAGAGGTCCGTCTTCAGGGCTTGACCTGAGGAGGAAGAGCATCAGCATGCCCAGCTCCAGCGGTGAGTGGGCCTGTGTACTGTGGGTTTTGCAGGCCAGAAGTGCAGAAGGAAGTGCTGTGGACAGATGAAGGCATAGATATGTCCAGGGTGCAGGCTGCAGAGGCCAGGGCCTCTCAAAGCTATCATGAAGCACTCAAGTGCACACTCTTGTATCTGAGTCTGTTTTGTGTAGTGGCATAAAGGACCAAAATTTTCAGTGCATTTGCCTCTTCCACCCACAAAGGCAGCCTGCATCCCAGAGCACACTTTGTGTGCAGATCCCTGGCCCATTGATGCCATCTCAGTGAGATGAGAGTGTGTCTGCGCATAGGCAGTTTGAATCTTTGACCTGAGTGGAATGTGGCTCCCCAGGGGGAGGGGAGATGGCAGGTACAGGCAGATATTTGTACCAGGATTGTTCTAGTAGCACATTGCAGGAACCCAGGGGGTATATGGAGGCCACACTCAGGTAGCAGGATAACAAGATTGTGCCCTTGTATATGTAGCTGAGATTTCTCCTGAATGTTTGACCACAGTCTTCTGGGTAGCTCCTCTAAAAGCCATTCTCTGATGACATTTGTCCCACCCTGATCCAGGTGACCTGTCAGTAGACAGTGACAAGCCTCATCCACAGGGCCTTGGACCAAAATATGTTGCAGCATGAGGATGTGGACAACTTTGAGCTGCTGAGAATGATGTCTGAGAATGAGAGTAAGTAGGACAATCAGACAGGGGGGAGACATGATTCACAGTGGGCTCAGGATAACTCACAGCCAAGAGAAAGTAGACCTTGGCCCCAAAATACCAAAGTGTGGTGGGCCTGGTGCAGGAAACCAAGTGCAGTGATGGGCGTGTCCAATGTGGAGGTGGTCAATGAGGCCCCAGGGGGCTGCTGGACCTCCCTAAATGTGTTCTCCCCTGGACCTGGTCTGGCAATGCAAAGCTAATATCAATGAGGGCAAGGCAGAGAGAGGCTCAATCCATCATCAGTTTGGTTTATGGCTCACTGATAAGGATGCCTTCAAATGAAGAGGAGGAGAACATGGGTCCTGATTGGATCAGCATTGCTGTGGATGGAAGCAGCACAGGTTCTGATCCATGGCCAGGATATGAGAAGTCCTGCCTACTCAAGAATGTCAGGATTGCAGCAACTGGGAACAGGACTCAGTAAAGATGAAGTCAAGGCCAGGGGACAGCCTGTTTGGGTTCTTTTGGGAACAATTCCAAGTCCTCTGTGCCTGGGTGCCCATCTACTGAAGATATCAGAATGGCCAGGTTATTATTCCTTCCAGCAACAAAGAAGGGCTCTGAAAAACGTAGGCCACAATGCTGAGCTGTCCACAATGCCAGTGCTCTTTCCTTTCTTGTGAGCCAGACACTCCTAGCCTCCACCATCCCAGCCTGTCCACAATAGAACCCACCATCTGTCGGGCACGTAAGTGAGTTTTCCCATTTTCACACACCGCCTCATTTGGGTTGGCTCTGTCTCACACATGAGGAAGACTGAGGTGCAAGGAGCTGGGCAAAGGGCAGTGTCTGTGAATCTCAGGGACTTGGGAGGCAGTGCAGGAGGATGGGGATTTCCAAACAGCCTCAGAAACTTAGGGAGACCCTGTACCCAAGTAAAAAGGCCTGGAAATGGTTTCAGTGCTTAGGTGCCTCTGGTTTTATCCTTGGTAAAAAAATAAGTCAATCAATAAGAAATTACCAAACTGAGAATCTATGAAGGTGATTTCAGAAACAGACTTTCAACCCAAGCATCAGTTGAGAGCAAGCTCCAGACCAGGGGAGGTTTGTGTGTAACAGACATCAAAAGGGAGGACTACCGGGGGCCTGGAACCCACTAGGTGTGATGGCATCTATGCCTTATGGCAGGAGGGTGGCAGTGATGCTGGCCCTCTCCTAGATTTTGGAAACCTTGTTTTCATTGGGGAAGCTTTATGGAGGTGGAATCTATTTTAGCAATCCTGGTCCAGATGAGGTGCTGACTACCACAGGTAGAAGCCTATCCAGAATGTGGTGTCTGTTATCAAGTCTTTCCTGACTGTGACAATGACAAAGAAAGGAAGTCACTTGTCTTTGGTCTTGGTTTCACTCCCGGCCATTGATTGAGAACTGATTTCATCTTGTACTACTGAACAGAGGCTGCGTCTGGGCAGAAGAGTGTGATATATTTGAACTCTTCAGAGGACTCCCCACCATTGCCAGAGAAAGAAGGAGAAGAAGGAGGAGGAGAAAGAGACACTCCTGAGTGGGTAGAGGATCACACGATGAAGATTAGGAGGAAGAAGAAGAAAAAACAGGAGGTGAAACAGAAGGAAGGGTGGAGGGAGATACACAAGAAGAAGAACAAGAAAGAATCATGTAAGAACAAGAAAAAGACCCAGAAAGAACTACAAGAAGATGCAGGACAGAAAGAAGAGCCAGAAGTAGAACAAGAACCAGAATACAAGTACCAAGCAGACAGCTCATGATGAGAAACAAGGGGAAAGAGAGCGAACCTAGAAAATAGAGTTGGGCTGGGGATGTGGCTCAAGCGGTAGCGCGCTCGCCTAGCATGCGTGCGGCCCGGGTTCGATCCTCAGCAGCACCACATACCAACAAAGATGTTGTGTCCGCCGAGAACTACGAAAAAATAAAAGGTTAAAATTCTCTCTGTCGTCCTCTCTCACTCTCTCTTTAAAAAAAAAAAAGAAAACAATAGAGTTCTCCAGGGCACCACCCTGCTGAAGTCCTCCCATGTCCATGCCCAACACACCTCTGATGGATACCACCTCCCCTCCGCGTATTCATCCATGAGTGGATTCTGGATTCATCCAGGGCAAGGGGATGAATTTGCCCACCATCCAACGCTTCCCTGAATGCCCATGTGTGAGCATGGCTGCCCTGGGCAGAAAGGCCTAAGCACAGGAGCCTTTGCCAATCCTGATGCACAGCCTAGCAATGTCCCTTTGGCAGATCCAACCTGCACTGAGAAGTTCTGGGGCCCAAGGTGCTGTTTCCATTGCCAGGTGCTCTTTTGGTTTAGAATCCTATACATCATCTTCTCCAGGGAAGAATCACTGAGGGAGTCTTTGGTGGCACTGTAGCTGGATAGGAGGGCTCTCAATTCTGGTGCAGGTTCACCCTGGCGGAGACTCTCCGGGGGTGTGGGTGTTTTGTGGTATAATCCTTGAGTGCCACCTAACAATTCTGTCCACTTCGCTCTGCAGAAATCAAGGTCCCTGACCACTCACTCGTGTATCTGTCCATGAATCCGGGAATAAAATATTTCATCGTGAGGAAACGCCCCGACGTCAAGGGAAAGGAGGTAAACACCTACCTTATTCAAGCTGTACTTGTACTGCCATTCCACTCCCACCTGGGGAAATAAGAAGCCTCATCACCTGGACATATGTGCTAAGAGCCCATAGAGCCAACCGACAGGCTGGGTGGCTTTCTGTTTCTGGGTTTGCTGATGTTCCATCCCCCACAGTTCTCAGAATCAACCTGCAAGTCCTCCAGGCCGCTTTCCCACAAGCAGGTGGGAGACACTTGCTTAATTCACGTCCACTTAGAAACACAAAGTCCAAAGATGGCCAAGAAGGTCCTGGTAAGCCTGAAAGCAGGGGTGTCCCCTGGTGCTTACACCTGGGTGGGGAGCAGACACTGGTCCAATATCATGGAATACTCATGCCCTCTTGCATTGGAGCTTCTGAAAGATCAGGAGGATAGATGGGAATCAAGAAGGGAGAGGTCAGTGTGAAGGGCTGGAGCTGAGATGAGGGAGAGCAGCAGCTTGTCCACCGCCATGTCTGAGGGAATCTGTGTGTCGGAAGGCAACATGCAGTCCAGAAGGGCAGAGGCTGGTATGAGTGACAGATAAGAACAGGACAGGTCCTAGGTTGCAGGTTCCCCTGTATGGGATGTTGACGTCTATGGAGGAGGACAGCAGTGTGAGGTTCTGCATGTTCCTTGAACAAGGAGCTGAGAGGGTCTCTCTGCAGAGTCGATATGGATGTGGAGCAAGCACACTAAATGTCCAGGTAACCCAATGACCACCCTTGCCGGATGAGGTGCCCTCCTACACCCCAGCCAGCACTGAGCCTCTGGAGGCCAGGAGCTCTCGTGACTGTCTTTCGTCACTCCTGTGTGTGGTCATGTTTCTGGGTCTGTTTTTGTCCCTGGAATCCAGACCAAAGCCTCTAGGTTTTGTGCCTAGGCCATTCCCAATGCCACCTGCATCCTCGGGCAGACCTGGGATCTTGGAGGCTATTGTCCCATTCCTCCCAACTTTTGGGATGAGATTGCATCTGTATGCAGGTAGTGGGGTCCTTTCACTTCGAGAGGAGTGCAGCTCCACAAAGAGCAATGGCAGGTCCAGGAAGTCCTATTTACAAGGATTTGGCTAGTAACCTACGGGAAGAGCCCGCCCGATGAGCAGGAGGCCAGCTTCAGGTTGTAGGGTCATGGATGTTGCCCTTGTATTTAGAGTGGAGGTGCCTCCAGAATGCCCCTGCCCACTGTCCTTGAGTAGTCACTTCAAAGCCCATTTCCTGAAGGCCTGTCTCCCATGCTGCTCCAAGTGACCTGCCACGATAGGGCTCCTGTCATCATCTGCAGGGCCCTCGAGCTACACTTGCTTACTCAGGAGAAGCCGAAGGAATATGAGCTGGGCCAAATCATCTCTCACCGTCAGAGTAAGTGGGACAATCAGATGGCAGGGAGCAAGGGTCAGGATGTGGACTCAAGTTAACTCTTAGCACCAAAGAGTAGTCTCTGACCTCCAAGAACACTCCAACAGGGTGTGTTGGGGCTCATGCACAAAGCCAACTACACTTCTGCTGGTGGAAGGTCTCTAGGTCCAATGGTATACCCCAGTGGATATTGTGGCTCCCCACCAGGTGCCTCCCCTGGACATTAACAGGCATCTAAAGCTGACATCAGTGAGGAGTGAGGAGAAAAGCCTATTTCCAGGAGCAGTATGGTTCTGTGGTCTGGGATAGGAGTGGTTTCAGAGGAACATGAGAATGCATGGGCTAAAGAGGGAACTGCCATTTTGTGGATTGAAGCAGTAGGATTGAAAGCCTTCTGTATGATCAGAAAACCACTGCCTGGGCAGAGCATTTCCAGGATTCTAGCAAGCAGTAACAGGATGAAATTGGGAAGAAAACACAGCCTGGGGGACAGCCTGAATCATCTGTGTTTGGGCAAATTCCCTGGTTGTCTGTACCTGAGTCCACCTGCCAAGGAGTGATCACAATAGCCAGGTTATGATCCCTAATTAAAGTCAGATGAGGGCTTCCTGAGCACGTAGCCACAGAGCTCATCTGATAATAATGCCAGCACTCTTTCGTTGGTTGATTGGTTGGTTTTTGTGAGCCAAACACCACAGCAGCCATTATCCCAGCCTATGTATGCTGAAGACCACCATCCCTATGAGTTCTAGGATCAATTTTCTCCTATATTAACCTACTGTTAGGTTAGTAGAATCTATGGAAGAGGAAGTCTGTCTGGGGCCTTGGTAGCCTTAGAAATTTATAGCAGAGATCCCCACATCCAACCCAGAAAGGAAGGAGAACAGGCTCTAGGTTAGAGGAGGGTGACAGGAAACAGGTGTTCAGAGGAAGGAGAAGCTGGCTGTTGTATTCCCCCACTCAGGGTCATGGCACCACTGGGCCATACACCATGTTGGAGGGAAGAATTCCCTTTGCTGGTCTTTGGAACCATTGTTCTCAATAGGGCAGCATTTGGAATGTGGCCTCAATTCTCTGAGGCTGGTCCACATGGAGGTGGGCTCCACCAACACAGAAGCATGGCTCTAATGTGGTATCCGTGCTGGGTAGCCTGTCCTCACTGTGGCCATACTTGAGAAAAATAAGTTAGAAGAGGAATCCTAGGCCTTTTTCTCCGGGTTTCATAGCTTTCTCTTTGGTTGTTCACTGAGGCTGTCCATAAAGCTCTAGTGTGTGGCAGTGGAGAGCTCCTCAGCCCTTGCCACAAAGGCATAGAGTGGGAGAGAAGGAACAAGGCTGGCAGAGAGGGAGAGAGAGAAAGATGGAGAGGAGAAGGAGGACCTCTACATGGAGAATGAGGATTCAGTGGAGCCAATAGGAACAAGGTATTTTTTCCCAGGGCACAACCCTGTTTAGGTCTTCCTCCAACCATGCTCAACCTTTCTTCCAGTCCCTCCCACCTCCCAGTAGAGTATTCATCTTGAATAAGAATTTCATGTTGACATCAGAGCACTCACCATCCAATGCTTCCCTCCAAATTCACCTGTGAAGATGGCTCATGTGGGGTCTGAATCTTCGGCACAGGAGCCTTTTGTGGGAGATTTCAGATGTAAATCTAGTGGTGTGCTTTGGCAGATTCAAGAGGACCTGGGATGTTCTGGAGTCCAAAGCCTTTGGTAGGAACAGACATTAGGTCTGTTGAAGTGCTCTGCCTAGTTCTTCCTCAGGGAGGACTGTGGAGGTGGTCTTTGTTGGTATTGGTGCTGAATTGGAGAGCTCCCAGGTGTGTGGCTCTGGCCTTTTCTGGCACAGGCTCTCAGATGTTGGGGTGTCCTAGGGAGCACCTCCTGAGCCACCTTATTTTGTACACCCCTCTCTCCCCAGAGCTGAGGATTCCAGTGCAGGCCAACGTATTTTATGCAAAGAACCCTCACACAGAATCCAACTTTGTGCTGAGGAAAAGAAGCCTCTCCCAAAAGAATGATGAGTGGATCCAGCCTCAACCTCCCTCTCATCCTACAAAGAAGTCTGCAGCCCTCCTGAGGATGTTTGCAAAACCATTCTGCTGCTGTGTGCCTGGGCGGGGCTAAGGCAGCCCAGGAATATTTACATTGATTACTATTTGCTTCAAAGTTTGAATCTATAGCTTGCCATTGTCCTTGACCTTGTTTAGTAACACAGTTGTTAATCTATCCTGTATTTGTTGTTTCCATTAATATATTATTATTTTAAAATATATATGTTTTTGTTACCTGATCTACAGTGATGATTTGAGTATACTAAATGTAGCAGTGATTCCTAAAGGACACATCCAAACCAACAGGAAGGAATGTTTCCTTGTATCAGCAAGAAGTTTGTTTTTTAGGAGTTTGGCAGATGGCATTATCTGAGTCAGTTTTCCAATGGGGGCAATGAAGTATCGGCTATCATGGTACAAACAGAAACAAAGACACACAAACACACACTAGAGAACACACACACACAAACACTAGAGCACACACACACACACACTAGAGCACACACACACACACACACACACACACACACACACACTAGAGCAGACACACACACAATGAGAGATAGATAAACTGTTGGAGTTGGTCTCTTCTGAAATACTTTGGAGACATGGTTCTGATTTCTCCCATTTTGGAGTATTTTCAATTGCATAAGGTGTCCTGCAAATGAATCCCATGTCTGAAGAAGACATGCATGTGTACTTCCCATGCCACTTTCCACATAACCAGAAGGTCATGTCATGTAATATTTTTCATGGAGCTGTGTTTTGACTGTGAACCATCCCTTGAGGTCAGCTGTGGAATTTTCCACTGGTAGCATCACAATGGGGATCCACTCTTTGGATTTGGGGATATTTCTGATTTTTTTTATTCAGATTGGAAAGATATATATATATATATATATATATATATATATATATATATATATATATATATAGATATATATATATATAGATAGATAGATATAGATATATATATATATATAGATAGATAGATAGATAGATAGATAGATAGATAGATAGATAGATATAGATATATAGATATATAGATATATATATGATTTTTGATCAAAATTGTGCATTTGATGATAATGAATGCCATGCATCTAGGAATCTGTAGACTCTAGACAATGAATGAATGTCTACTGTTTCCTGGACTATTCTGCAAAATCCTGTAGCATTTGATCTTGTGTGAGGGCTTCATAGGGCTTGCAAAAAGTCCAGGTCAGATGGTCCTGCATAAAGTTTAGCTCCTAGTGGTCTCCTCCACAGCATAAATGCCAAGGAGAAACCCACTTCTACACAGAAGATGGGAAGCTACCTTATGAAGGTGATCGTAGGTGTTGGACCCTCTTGCTAGGACTCTTTTTCTATTGGGCCAGAACTGTGCTCTGGATGTGCTTGCTGAGAAGAGCTTGGAATTTCATGACTGAAGCAGTTCATGCAAGCTGCTTCCACTTGCAGGAACAAAGTGTGTTCTTGTTGAGCACTTTGGGCTGTCCCTGGTTGAATTAGAGTGTCAGAAGCACTTGTAATGATTGACATTCATGGTTTCACATTGAAGCCTCTGTGCCATCTGTCAAACACTGATGGCTGCAAGTGGGGCCCTGACTTTCAATGAGTTTTCTGGAAAAGTAGGAGTTTTGAAGAACTGATCTTCTCAGCATTCCCCTTGCCTCCCCAAGTTGGGTGATGTCAATTATACAGACTTCCTTGGGAGCACACATTTTATATTGGGCTGGAATTGGACTCTGGATGTGATTGCTGAAAATAGCTGGGGAATGGGAGAAAGAAAGCTGTTTGCTGCAAGAAATTTCAATTTGCTTTGTTGATTAACTTTGTTGTAAGTGAGCACATGCTATTTGTTTTCTGTGTGACCTAGAAGATATCAAAAGTGCTTCTTACAGGTGACAGGCATGCTTTCACATTGAATCCTCTGTGCCATTGATCAAAAACAGTTCACTCATGTGGGTACCTGCACTTCAAGTGAATGTTGTAAACAAGTGTGACAAATAGATGTCAGTGAGACTTTGGAGAACTGATCTTCTCAGCTGGTCCTCTTTTTCCCTGCAAGTTGATGATGCTAGATTCAAGAGAACTCTTTCTGGCACCCTTCGTGTTTCATGCCTGAACTGTGCTCTGAAAGTTCTTGAGGAGAACAGCTTAGAAGTGCAGAAGTGAAGCTGTTTGTGGAAGCAGCTTCAAGTGGCACAAGCTAACTTGTTCTCAGTAAGCACATGGGGATTTTTTCCCTGGTTGAAGCAGTGTGAATGAGAACGGCTTCTCAGAGCTGATAGGCATATTTGCATTTGGCAAACTTTGCCATCTGTCACCCAGAGTTCCTTGCATGAAACCTGCATTTCCAGTGTTTTCAGAAATGTCTGATGAGTGAGTTTCCATGGAATTTTGTGGAATTGTTCTTTTCAGCAGTCCTCATTGCCTTCTCAAAATTGGTGACCCTGGTGCAAGGACTCTCTTGTCAGCCCACATTGTATTTTGGGCCTGACCTCGGCTCTGAATGTACTTGCTGTACTTCTCATCTTTCCTCTCTCTGGTCCACTCCTCAGATCCCATCCTCCTTTCAATAGGGCCTCTTCCAGGAAGCCTGCCCATGTGCCTCCCACTTGAATTAAACTTCTCCAGTGCACTTGTTTTCAAAGCAGGGACTCCAAGGACAGAGGGCTCTCTATTCTGCACACTGAAATTTCGCAGCAGGGAGGACTCCTCCATGCTTGGATGGCAGGGCTGTGATCACCTGGAAGGTGGAAATAGGAGGCTTCCAGGGGTCTGGTGGTGTTCGTAGCCAGGGTACTGGTGACTGCAGTGCTTTTAATCTATGGGCCTCAAGGAGCCTTATGCTGCAGGTTTGTGTACTTCTGCATGTGTATGCACACAGTTCTTCATGTGGGAGAAAAAGCAATGTCTCCAAAGTTTGCTTTATATTATACTCAACTGGTAATTTACAAACCCCAGTGTCCCATCTTAGCCCAGAGCCATTCCATCAGCCCAGGGCCAGTGGGTGGTCCAGCGGTCAGTACTATGTACAGCTCCCAGGTGGCTCCAGTGTGCAGCTGAATTTGAGAGCCAATGTACCGTAGGATTTTCCCTTGAGGTTAGAATTCATTGACTTCCTCTTATGTCATTTCACTGGTTCAGGATATTCCTCGTCTCATGAACTATTCTGTAAAATCTTCAAGTTAGCCATCTCTGGTCATTTCTTCCCTCTGATGGCACCTGGTTCAACAGCTTGTTGTTGGGTGGGGTCGGTCATGGGAAGTCCTGGGTCACAGAGAGGGACAGGAAGACCATAATGTGGAATGGTGGTGTAGAGAGTAAGGGTGGGGCCAGAGCCCACACTGTGGTTAGGGTAGGGAAGGGATCTGAAGAGACTACCTTGAAAGTGAGTTCTGGCTGTGTTAACCAGAATCAGGGCCTGGAATTGGAAGCCATGACAGGGCTTCTGACTAGAAAGGACACATCCTTCTGGGTTGAGTTGGAGGTCCATCAAGGCAGAGGAAAAGAGAGAGGATGCAGGAGAGGTGGAGGGTCTAGATTACAGAGGAGCTCCATCATCATATCATAGAGTGTGAATTTGTTTCTTCCAGTTGTTGGTAAATGCTAATTCATTCACGTGTTACATTCACATCCACCTCGTCCATTGGAAAGGCCGCTCAACCACCACAGGCAGTGATATCTTGGTGGATGTGTGCATTCTAAAATGAGGTGAAGTTGGCGCCAATGGAGTGTGTGGGCACTCAGGCATTGGCAAGCTTGCTATGGAGAGTGAATCCTCTAAATGTTATTGGGCTGCTTTTGAAAGCTCGTGTGGTTTGGCTAGACGTAGAATGCTTCCACACAATTTAGCATGGTGTATATTTTAGAGAGCATGATCACTGAGGGGCAGGTTGCTGGTGTGAAGCCATGAGCATTAACATCTATCAAGTTTCTCACCTGGAGTTGGCTACCTACAACTGGTGACAGTGTTTTGCTACTGCTGAGCAATACTGAACAAGTCTCTGGGCCAGTAATTTATTGCTGAACTACATCACCAACAAAAAGACACTGAGTGTAGGTGAGGACCAGAAGAGCCCAGGAACCACCTGACAGCAGCCCTGAAGTCCTGAGCTTTGGTACATCATATGCCAACTCAACTGGGTATCAACCTTGTTTTCCTGGGCTCATTAGAACTGTGTGCTTCAACTTTCAGAAGCAAATGCAGAATGATAGAATCTTCTCTGAGGACACTTTTCTAAGTCTTGTTTGCAGCACATCTTCTAAGTCTTATTTGCAGCATGTCTTCACTGGAATGAGTAGTCATTTGACATTCTGTTGTACTTAAAATTTCATGAGATTCTACCCTACTTGGTAGGTTCTGTGAAAGTGACTCAGCCTGAATGCATTTTACGTGCCAAAATATGGCTTGTCTTTTCTCCTAAACCTATCAGGGCAGTCAGAGCAGCCAAGAAGTACTATAAATTCAGGCATAAAATGGCCAGATAGACTGGGATCACTGTACATCTTTCTAGAATCTTCTTTCATGCTCTGGCTTCCCTGAGGTAAAGTGTGGAGACTCTGTGATCCAGATTTGTCAGCAAGTAGTTTTCTTGGGAGGTTATGCTAGAAAACTCCAGGTGGGAACAGGAAGTGATTAGGAACTGCCAGTTGTTGTCACTAAGTGACTAAGCACAGTCCTGCTAAGGAGTGCTGGGTGTCCATGTAGATCATGCTGCTAATAGAAGCCCTCTTACAGGGTGAGAGAGCTGGGAGTTCTCCACCCCCTCCTGCCAGCCATGACGGGAAGCTGCTGCTGGCCTTCACTGTAGGCAAATGGGCTATGGTGCTGGGGGCTGGAGGTCAGCTGGGGTGTGAAGAAATGGCATAGTGCTGGACAATGTCATCCAGCTTTGAATCCCCAGACTGGGATCTTTAGCAGGGCAAGGACAGAGACTGTACTCAATGCAGTGTCTACTTCTCAGCATAGTGCCAGAAACACAGCAGACCTTCATCAATACCCGTAGAATGCGCTGGCTCGCCCCAGCCCTGCTCCAGGCCTCTCTCAGCTGGGCTTTCTGCTGGTCCTGTCTTTTCTAGTGTATTCAGCTCTTGCTTCTTCGTATTTCGCTTTCCTGAATTGTGTTCTCTTTCTCCACACTCCTGTGGTCACTCTTTCTCCACACTCCTGTGGTCAGTCTTTCTTCACACTCCTGTGGTCCCAAATGGCTGTCTGATGGGGCTGTGGCAGAGAGATCTCATTACTACCAGAGATGGAGATTTTAAACCAAATAAGACACGTGCTCTGCTACTAAGGATGGTCTTCAGCATAACGTGAGGTAGAAGGTTTGAAATTAGGATTGTCCTCCCAATCTTAAGGCATGTAATCCCTGTGTGCAGACCAGGAAGTGCCCTGGGAAGAAAGGCAGGTATGGGTTTGGAATCAGAGACCAGCATGAGAAGAACACTTTCACTGCTTACTGGACAATGATTTTGGGGATGTTCTGTAACCTCTTGGGGCCTCAGTGTTTCCATATCTGAAATGGGGATAGTTGTATGACTGACTTCAGGAGGTGGGTAGAGAGAATCCTAGAAGTAGAAGAAGAAAACCCACAGCATCTGTGAAGCACCCCACCCCCATCTTTAGTCTTTCCATGATTTTCTAAGCATGTGTTGATTGGCTGTTGGTTATAGCATGCCTGTAGATCTACCTGAGGTCCGGTCTAATCCACACGAACGGAGAAGCTCACTTTTGCCCAGTTGCCACATTTGCAAGAACACCTTCTAATAGAATTGGATCTAGGAAGCTGGGGTCCCTTTGCAGAACATACAGGATCCACAGCAAAATTCAAGCCCTGAGACAGAGGGCTTCTGCTGTTGTCCTCATGTCCTCATGGGCACTGCAATGCCTTTCTCCACCGATGTTCATTGAGAGCCTGGTCCAGGCCAGGCCAGGGCTCCCTGCTGAGGATGTGGCAGAGAATGAAGCACATGCCTGGCTGGCTTGTAGGGGACTCAAAAATTGGGGGGAAGACAGGCCAGTGATGGTGAAGACAAGACCAGTTAGTTGACTTGTCTGAAGGTCTTGGAGCCAAGCACTCTTCTAAGCACCTTATCATAAAAGCTTCCTCATCCCTCAATAGTTGCAGGAGGAAGAGTGCTTTGGTTGTCCGCTGACACGAGTAGGAGACTGCGGCGAGGTCCCTCAATCACTCCCGGGTAGTCCTGGAGTCAAGATCGGCTCTGCCCCAGGTAACCGCTCCCGGCCGACGATCTGTGTCCTGAAGAAAAAGCCGCTACACACGAGATGCCTTTTTGAATGCTCGGTTTATTCTCACCAAGTTCATCACATCACAGGAGGCACAGGAACAGAGGCTGGCGGGACTCAGTTCGCTCGATTTTGACCCACTGACATAGTGGGTCTGAACTGGCCAAAGAGCTCAGCCTTCCTGGCCTTTAAATACTATAGTTGTTTACAACACTTCAAACCAAAAACTTGTTTATTTCATAACTTCTATTTCTTATCCTATCTTAGCAGATTGTGTCTATATTGCATCACGTCTTGCTTACATCTTGCTTATCTAAATTCTCACCTTTGTTTGTACTAAAATACATCAAAATATGTTTACCTTATATCCTTATCTATTTCACACACTTTTCTAGCTTAGGCACCTTTCTTCATCCAAACATGTTTACTTCAAACTCTCCTGTCATTTGTTTATTTCAAATTCTCCTGTCATCCCCATTTTCCATAGATGACAACTGAGGCACTGGAAGATCAGGTCACTTGGCCAAGGTCATGGAGACAGCACAGGGAAAAGTGTTGGCTGCAAACCCTC
This sequence comes from Ictidomys tridecemlineatus, assembly GCF_052094955.1. Classification (NCBI taxonomy): domain Eukaryota; kingdom Metazoa; phylum Chordata; class Mammalia; order Rodentia; family Sciuridae; genus Ictidomys; species Ictidomys tridecemlineatus. The sequence goes on along the minus strand of NW_027523025.1, from coordinate 34,881 downwards.
CCAGGTGGCTCCAGCTTTGGGCTCTTTATCATCCACAGCCTGTAATCTCTTGGTCATGCTGTGGCCACTGTGACTTCTCTGTCACCAAATAGTGATTCACTGCAGGGTCTTTCCCGAGTCCTCTTCCACCTCAGAGTGCCTGTGTCTCACAGAGAGTTAACCAGTTTCCTGGGCCCCACTGGAGTTCCTGGTTTTGCCAGTCTGGGGTGGGGTCTGAGAAAGTGTGTTTGTAACAAGGTCTCAGGTGACCCTGAAGCTTATGGGTCTCAACAGAGGTGACATTCCCCCTCCCCTCGGGTCATTTGACAATGCCTGGAGACCTTTTGTGTTATCACAAGTCAGGGGTGCTGGTGCACAACTCAGGTAGAGGCCATGGGTGCTGCTGAATGTCTACACTGCACGGGGAAGACCTCTACAGACTAAGAAGGATCTGGCCTGATGGGCCAAGGGCGCCAAGGTGAGGAACCCAGTGTGGAGTACAAGCACATGAACTTGGGTGTGTGCAGTTATAGCTTCGGGGCTTCTTTCAAAGTGTCTTCTGTCAGTGCAAAACTCCAGCACCTCTGAGTGGCAGTGTTTCTCACAGGCTCTGAGCAGGGATGCTGGTGCTGCTGACCAAGCAACTCCACTTTGAGTAGCCAAAGTGAAGTGGAGTTCTTAGGACACCATGAAGTTCTCAGAAACACAAAGTGGACATCTTCTGTGTTAGATCAGAAGAAAAGAAACTCTGAGTTGGAATAATCCCCTTTCAACTCACCTAGTTGCAAGTTTGCCCCTAAAGCAGCACTGAGACAGCGGGGCCAGGTGGGGGACAGAGCTCCACTCCTCTCCTAGCCGCAGGCAGAGGCCTGCTGAAAATGAGGAGGGAGCAGAGGTGGGTGAGAACTGCCTTGCTTCAGTTCCTAAGCATCCAGTCAAGTCTATTATCACCTGAAGTGGTGTCTTCTTTTCCAGGGCCCACGCTAGCATTGGGGTTTGCATCTGCCTGACTTTCAGTTCTGTGAATGGAAGGTGGGAACTGGCTGCTTGAGACACGGTTGCTCTCTTGGGAGAGGGTGTGGGAGAAATGACAGGAAGCCCAGCCCTCCAGAGCCTGCACCCCTGCCCCTGTGATAAATGGCAGCATTAACAAGGTTTGGTTGAGAGGGTCCCCCAGATTCGTGACTTCCCATGTCCGCCAGCAGATGTCACTATGGCTGGCAGAACAGAAGGCCTTTCAAGAGTGAGCTGGGGTGCGGGGGAGCAGAGGGGGAAAAAAATGGTATCAAATGGAAGGCAGAAGCCCAAACTACCCTTGGCCTAGCGGGATATAGTCCATACTATCATTTTAGGAATGGGGGACATTATCCAATAAACCCACTATCTGGTCATGTCATTGAGGTCCTGCTTTTGAGATTTAGGCAGAAATTCTCCAATGAAACACAAAGTTCCTGGCTTCTCTCAACTGAGAAAGTCTCTAGGTTTTGGCTACTGGCCTATATGTATCATGAAACATTTTCATGAAGGAAACAAACACTTTGCACTGAATAAACATATATTTGATATACCTCACCCAGAGACATCATAATGATGGTGGGACTGCAAATTGGTGCAGCCAATTTGGAAAGCAGTATGGAGATATCTTGGAAAGCTGGGAATGGAACCACCATTTGACTCAGCTATTCCCCTTCTCGGTATATTCCCTAAAGACCTAAAAAAAGCATACTACAGGGACACTGCTACATCAATGTTTATAGCAGCACAATTCACAATAGAAACACTGTGGAACCAACCTAGATGCCCTTCAATAGACGAATGGATAAAAAAATGTGGCATTTATACCCAATGGAGTATTACTCTGCATTAAAAAATGACAAAATCATAGAATTTGCAGGGAAATGGATGGCATTAGAACAGATTATGCTAAGTGAAGCTAGCCGATCCCTAAAAAAACAAATGCCAAATGTTTTCTTTGAAAGTAACTAAGAACAGAGTTGGGAGGAAGAGCATGAGAGGAAGATTAACATTAAACAGGGGTGAGAGGTGGGAGGGGAAAGGAAAGAGAAGGGAAATTGCATGGAAATGGAAGGAGATCCTCATGGTTATACAAAATTACATACAAGAGGAAGTGAGAGGGAAAGGGGAAAAAAACAAGAGGGAGAAATGAATGATAGTAGATGGGGTAGAGAGAGAAGATGGGAGGGGAGAGGATGGGGGATAGTAGAGGATAGGAAAGGCAGCAGAATACAACAGTCACTAGTATAGCAATTTGTAAAACAGTGGATGTGTAACCAATGAGATGCTGCAATCTGTATACGGGGTAAAAATGGGAGTTCATAACGCACTTGAATCAAAGTGTGAAATATGATATGTCAAGAACTATGTCATATTTTGAACAACCAACAATAAAAATTAAAGAGAAAAAATATTGATTCATTTTACAAATTCAGCAGCGTATTCTGAAATTCTTTTGTATACATATAATTTTACCCATTTTTCACAATTATTTGATAGGTGTCATGGATGTTTTAATTGTTAGAATTTGTGTGTGTGTGTGTGTGTGTGTGTGTGTGTGTGTGTGTGTATGTGGTTTGGAAACTTGGCATAAATTTGGCATTCTTCATTGGCCATGTTAGTATACACAACTGCTAACACATGCTCAGCAGTAAGTATAAGTCACATTTCCTTCCTTTAATCTTTCCCTGAAAATGTGCCTCTCATGTGTAAAGACAAGTGTTTTCAAAATTGACTCTCTGGACAGATCTTTGGGCTCAGGTGTCAGTGTTCCAAACTGTGCCAGAAAACACCAAATCTGATTTCATAGGCTGGGCTGTCCTTAGCTCTGGCCTCCAAATTCATTCCCCTTCCTGGCTGTACAACCCATGAGACTTGCCAGAAAGGAAGAGCCATGGAAGACTTTAAGGAGGACAGCCACAGGATCCTCTTTGCTCCTAGCCTCTTGAGAAAATAATAACAATAACATCAAGCAAACACATGGTCTAGAACCTTCTTCTGTAAATAATTAGAATTTACCATATTGATATGTGTGCTGTGGTCCAAATTTTATTTCATTGAGAGAGAGAGATAGTGTGTGTGTTTGTGTATTTGTGTGTGTGTGTGTGTGTGTGTGTGTGTGTGTGTTTGATTCTGAAGAATCAAAGCCAGAGAACAGAGAAAATTCTATTAGCTGCATCTGGACAGCATTTGGCTTCCTTTCCTAGCAGGGAAGGATCTGAAGTCAATGGCAGAGCTTGTTCGTGGTGTAGCCAAGTGTCTCTGCAGCATTTTCGATGCTAGAGGCAGCTGCAGGTGAATGTGAGAAAGTATTCTGCTGGGGATGTGGCTCAAGCGGTAACGCGCTCGCCTGGCATGTGCTGTGTTTGATCCTCAGCACCACATAAAATAAAATAAAGATGTTGTGTCCACCGAAAGCTGAAAAATAAATATTAAAAAATTCTCTCTCCTCTCTCTCTCTCTCTCTTAAAAAAAAGTGAGGAAGTGGTCTTGCTTTATGAAAACACCACCCTGATTCAGTGAGCCAGAGGCAGCCTGCAGTCCCTGTTTTCCTGTAAAGGCAGATTGCTGTGGATGGCCTCTGGCCTCATCATGCAGCCCTGCTCAGAGTAGAGGATTGAGGGTCCAGGCAGATCTCTAGTTCCTTTTGACCTTTATTGCCATTGGGCCACCCCAGGGTCCTTGGACTCTACCTGGTCTTCTCGCCTGTGTTCAGAGGTTGTGAGATTTGGAATCCCCCTCTGTGGCAGGATCCCAGCACCCCAGCCTCTTGAGGGCAGGCACAGCCTTCCCTAATTGTGTTAGAGGGGGAGACTCCTCCCACTCATCCTTATCCATGCTCATCCCACATTTTGTAGCTTGACACCTGAGGACCTTTATTCATTGACTTAGTGGTTAGTGGTGATGGTTGGTAAGACTAAGTGACTCTTTCAAGGTCACATCACTTGTATGGTAGGGCTAGAGCATGGATCTTCCTAATTGATTTCATGGGACTCTCTTATGGAAACTGTGACTGCCTCCTAAACACACACTCTACATTTGGAGTGTCAAAATTCTTGGCACTGCCTCCTTGGCAAGTGTATCTTGTCTTGTACATGGGAATTTCACAAATATTTTTATTTGGTTTGTGGAAGTAATGTGGGGGAGATTTCATTTATACCTAGCATAAAGAAGAAATACCAGCTGTATTTTTTACACATAGATATTTAAAATTAACCTTACTCTGGATGTGCTTATATGAGTTGCTCCTTTGAATTTGTTATAGAATTGTTGGCTGTGGAGCAAGGTAATGAGAAATGGATTTGATTCATTCTCAAGTGTCCTGAAGAGATGAATGTATTCAGGATATGAAGGTTTTTCTAGTCAGTTCGTTTGGCTCAGTCAATGATGTCAGAAGAATGTGTCTGGTAGACTCTTTGGAGTAGATGTCAAAGTGGCCTGGTCGTACCCTGTCCAGGACTGAATGTTGAGCTTGAGTGGGAGCTTCTTTTCATTTCAAGCATTTCCATGAGTCTGTCCTCTGTTCTCTTGTAGAAAAGTGGTTTCTAAAAGGAAAGGAGAACAAACATTGAAGGTTTGGTGATTTGTTATTTATACCAATGTGATTTCAATGAATTTTCTATAATACAAAATTAAGTTCATACTGGTAAAATCTCATATGTTGAATAAAAAATTAAAATATTGGGGGTGGGGGATGAGGATTTGCACATCAAATATTATCGAACACCAAAACCTGTTTGTTTGTTTATTTGTTTGTCTTTTAATATAAATAATGAAGTGCCAGAAGTCCACACCTGGCATTCTGCCTCAGCCACCTCTGTTTCCTGCCTCCAGGTGGCCCGTTTGATCTGGGTGTTTGAAACACACTTTCCTGGGCTCACAGGCTCCCCGTGCATTCAATAGAGAGCAGCACCCAGGCATGTTGCCATCGCACTGAGTAGATATTGCCAGAGGCAATGGGGAGGTAGTGGTAGGTGAGGGAGGGAAGAGCTCTCAGGATGGGAAGATGACACAAGGCTCCTGGCCATGGTGTTTGTCTGCGCATCCTGAGTGGGGCAGATCCGTGCTCTGTGTCCCTGTACCCTCCTCTGTAGTCTGTGTTGGCAGCAGATCAGGGAAAAAGGTCAGAAGTGATCCAGTAACACAGGCACCAGCCCCCACAGTGTGTTCCTAGCCCTTTCCCACCTGGCCTGGCTTGGCGCCTGTCTTGCCTCAGGGGTGAGACCATGTAGTCATCAGAGTGTGTCTGTGTCCCAGATCCGACCTGCATGGCCGACAAGCTCAGACTTTCAGGCGGGTCCTGGGCTGCTGCAACCAAATCCTGCCATCTGGGTGGCCTACAGCGAAGGAAGGGGCTTTTCTCTGGCTTCAGAGGTGCAACACAACAGGTGTTATGCTATCCTAATGCCACACTCCCTCACAGGTTTCAAGCAGAGTGCCCCCCCCACCAACTCTCCCAGCCCTTGATCACTCTCCTACTTCTGCCCACAATCTGTAGTTCCTCTGTGGGGCATCCAGTCTCTGCCTCAAAAATGACACAGTCTGTTTCCCCCAGTCTCCCTGGTCTCTGGGTCCAAGCGCCCCTCTTTCTACAAGAATATCACATATTGGATTTGGGCCCAGTTGATGCTGTGTTCCATCATGTGAGCTCTTTATAGCTTCATCACTGTGCAAAGACTCTCTTTCACACAAGGTCTCACCTAGTTTTGTGTGGACAAGAATTTTTGAAGGACACTATTCTACTAGTACACTTGCCTTTTTTCAAGTCTCCCCCCAGTGAGGCTTCCTGGCACCTCTTTTCCTAAGTTTTGTCCTGGAAGATTTTCTCCTTTTGTGTGTGCTCTTATAACTGAGTCTGTTTTGTGTAGTGGCAGTCAGTCCCAAATTTTCCAATGTATCTGCCTAGTCCACCCACAAAAGCAGGCTGCATCCCAGATCAAACCTGGCATACAGGCCACTGGCCCATTGCTCCCATCTCAGTGAGACGAGAGTGTGTCTATGCACAGACAGTTGGGTCCTTTGACCCTGACTGGATTGTGGCTCCATGGGGGTCGGGTGGTTTGGGAGATGGCAGATACAGGCAGACATTTATTTATACCAGGATTGGTCTGGCAGCACCATGCAAGAACCCAGGGAATTATAAAGAGGACATGCTCAGGTAAAAAGATAACCAGATGGTGCCCTTGTATACATAGCTAAGGTGTCCCCTGAATGTCCTTGAGCATCTTTTTCTGGTTAGCTGTTCTAAAACTCATTCTCTGATGACATTTCTCCTCCCCTGATCCAGATGACCTGCCAGGGGTTGGGTACGAGCATCATCCACAGGGCCTTGACCACCATTTTCTCAACGACAAGAATCCAGAAGACTTGGGCTGCTCAATGTGGTTTCTGAGCATGAGAGTACATGGGACATTCAGTGGGGAGGAATGATCCACAGGGGCTCAGGGTAACCCACAGTCCAAAAAAGTGGGCCTTGGCCCAGAAAACAGCCAGAAATTGGGCCTTGTGCACAACAGAAACTGCAGTGATGGGTGAGTCATATCTGCAGGTTCTCAGTGAGGCCCCAGAGGCTACTGGATCTTCCTAAATGTGTTCTCCCTGGGCCTGGTCAGATGTGGCAAAGCTAATATCCATGAGGGTCAAAGAAGAGAGGCTGGTTGAATTGGCAGTTTGGTTTATGACTCACTCATAAGGATGTCTTCTAATGAGCATAAGGAAAAAGCAAGGCCCAAGTGGGATCAGCACTGACGTAGACTGATGCAGCACCATGGCCAGGATGTCAGAAAGGAAGAATGTCAGGATTGCAGCAACTGGGAACAGGACTCAGTGAAGAATAAGTCAAGGCCAGGGGACAGCGTGGTTGGGTAGTTTTTTGAAATAATTTCAAGTCCTCTGTTTCTGGGTACCCATCTCATAAAAATATCAGAATAGCCAAGTTCTTATTCCTTCCAGCATCAAAGAGGGGCATCAGAAGCAGAGAAGCCACAATGCTGATCTGTCAAATGTGCCAGTGCTCTTTCCTTTCCTGTGAGCCAGCCACTCCTAGCCTCCATGATGTCAGCCTGTCCACAATGGAACTCACCAACGTTAGGGCATGTATGATCAGTTCTCCAATTTTCATACACCAAGTTGTTTGGGTTGGCTGTGTCTCACATAGAAGGAAGGCTGAGCTCAAGATAGATCAAGGAAATGGGCAATGTGGAAGTGGCTGTGAATCTCAGTGGCTTTGGAGGCTGTGCAGGAGGGTCAGAAGTTCAAAGAGCCTCAGAAACTTATGGAGACCCTCTACCCAAGTAAAAATGCCTGGGAATGTGTCTCAGTGCTTAAGTGCCTCTGGTTTTAATCCGTGGTACAAAAATAAGTCATTCAATAAGGCATTATAAAACTGAGAGTCTATGAAGGTGATTTCAAAAGCAGCCAGTTTCAACCCAAGCATCAATTGAGAGAGGGCTCAAGACCAGTGGAGGTTTGTGTATAACAATAGTCAAGAAGAAGAACTACCTGGCTGCCTGGAACACCTAGGTGTGACAGCATGTTTGCATTATGGCAGGAGGATGTCAGTGATGCTGGCTGTCTCCTATATTTTGAAAACTTTGTTTTCATTATCAGATGTGGCATCTATTTTTGAATGCCTAGTCCAGATAAGGTGTTGACTAGCACAGGCAGAAGCATGACCAAAATGGTATGTGTCTGTTAGGCAGTCTTTCATGACTGTGACAGTTACAAAGAAAGGGGAGTAAGTTCTCTTTTGTCTTGGTTTCTCTACTTGCCATTCATTGAGAATTGATTTCTTCTTGGGGTCCTGAACAGAGGCTGGATCTGGGCAGATAGTGTGATAGATTTGAGAGAAAGAAGGAGAAGGTGGAGGAGGAGACAGAGGACAAACTGGAGGGGGGAAGAGGATAAAGACATAAAGAGGAGGAAGAAAAGGAAGGAAAAGTAGAAGGAGGATGTGGAAGAGGAGGAGAAGGAGGAGGAGGAGCACGAAGATGAGAAGTGGTGAATGGGCAAAAAAGAAATCTTGAAATATTAATATAGGAACAAGAAAAAGACCCAGAAATAGGACAAGAACATGCAGGACAAAAAGAACCAGAAGTAGAACAAGAACCAGAATAAAAATCTAAAACAGAGAGATCATAATGAGAAACGAGAAAGGAGAGCTCATCTAGAAAACAATATCATTCTTCAGGGCATAGTCTTGCTGAGGTCATCTTATCTTTTTGCTCAGTGTACCTCTAATTTTACACCACCTCCCATTAGTGTATTCACCTATGGCTGGATTAATCCATTGGTGATGTGCAGCCACCCACCATCCAACGCTTCCCTGAATGCCCATGTGTGAGCATGGCTGCCCTGGGCAGAAAGGCCTAAGCACAGGAGCCTTTGCGGGGGCCAATCCTGATGCAAAGCCTAGCAGTGTCTCTTTGGCAGATCCAACCTGCACTGAGAAGTTCTGGGGCCCAAGGTGCTGTTTCCATTGCCAGGTGCTCTTTTGGTTTAGATCCTGTGCATTGTCTTCCTCCAGGGAAGAATCACTGAGGGAGTCTTTGGTGGCACTGTAGCTGGATTGGAGGGCTCTCAAGTCTGTGGCACAGGCCTGCCCTGGCAAAGACTCTCAGGGGTTGGGGGTGTCTTGTGGAATAATTCTTGAGTGTCACCTACCAATTATCTCCACCTCTCTCTGCAGAAGTCAAGGTCCCTGACCACGCAGTCATGTATCTGTCCATGAATCCGGGAATGAAGTATCATTTTATCCTGAGAAAACGCCCCACCATGAAGACAGCCTGGTTCAAAGGGAAGGAGGAAAACACCTACTTTACTCAAACTGAATTTCTGCTGATTGTCCCCTGGTGCTTACACCTAGGTGGGGAACAGACACTAGTCCAATACAATAGACTACTCATACCCTCTTGAATTGGAGCTTTTGGGTGTTCAGGAAGGATAGATGGGAATAAAGAAGAAAATGGTCAATGTTAAGGGGTTGATCTGAGATGAGGAGAGCAACAGCATGTCTGCTGCCATGTCTGAGGGGGTCTGTGTCAGGTGGCAGTGTGCAGGCCAAAAGTGCAGGGACAGGTATTTTGGGAGATGAGAATAGGACAGGATCTAGGTTGCAGTTTCCACTCTATGGGATCGAGGATATTGTTACACATGGGGGAGGACAGCAACAGGAGATTTTTCATGTTCCTTGAACAAAGAGCTAAGAGGATGTCTCTGCAGAATCGATATGGATGTGGAGCAAGCACAACAAATGTCCAGGTAACTGCAGGACAGGAACCCTTTCCAATGACCACCCTTGCTGGATGAGGTGCCCTACTACACCCCAGCAGCTCTGAGCCTCTGGGGCCAGGAGCTCTCGTGGCTGTCTTTCAGCACTCCTGTGTGTGGTCTTCTTCCTGAGTCTGTTTTTGGCCCTGGCAATCAGGACCAAGCCTCTAGGTTTTGTGTCTGGGCCACACCAGATGCAGCTTGCTTCCTCAAGCAGACGTGGGATCTTGGGGGCCACTGTCCCATTCCTCCCATCTTGATGGGATGAGATTGTGTTTGTATACAGGTTGTGTGGTCCTTTTACCATGAGTGGAATATGGCTCCACAAAGGGTAATGGTAGGTCCAGGCAGATCACTGTACAGGGATTGGGCTAGTGGTCCATAGGAAGAGCCCACAGGACTACCAGGAGGTCTTCCTTGGGTAGTAGTGTCTTAAGATGGTGCCCTGATATTTAGAATTGAGTATACCTGTCCTCTTGAGTGTACCTGCCCACAGTCCTTGAATAGCCACTTCAAGGCCCATTTCCTGAAGACCTGTCTCCCATGCTGCTCCAGGTGACCTGTCAATACAGGGCTCATCATCATCCACAGGGCCTTTAAGCTACACTTCCTAAATGAAGAGAAGCCGGAAGACTGAGCTTGGCCAGATCATCTCCAACTGTCAGAGTAAGTGGGGGATTCATATGGTGGGGAGCAAAGTTAGGAAGTGGACTCAGTCAACTCATAGCACCAAAGAGTGCTCCTTGACCCAGAAGAACATTCAAACAGGGTGTGTTGGGGCTCATGCATAAAGAAAATTATGTTAATGCTGGTGTGATGTTTCCAGGTGTGACTCTAGTGTGACGCCAGGTATCCTCTCCTGGTCCTGAGCAGGCCTCCAGTGCTGACATCAGTGAGGAGCAAAGAGGAAGGCTTCCTTCCAGGGCCACTGTGGCCCAGGTCTCTCTGATAGGAAGATGGGGATGCATGGGCTAAGGATGGAACTTACAGTTTTGTGGACTGAAGCAGGGCTATTGAAAGCCTTATGCAGGACCAGGAAACCACTGCCTGGGCAGAGCATGGCCAGGATTCTAGCAAGCAGAAATGGGACTAAATTGGAAGGAAATTACAGGCTGGGAGACAGCCTGAATAGTCTGACTTTGGATTCTCTAGTTGTCTCTACCTGAGTTCACCAGAAGTTATCACAATAACCAGGTTATTATTCCTAACTAAAGTCAGATGAGGGCTTTCTCAGCACATCTGACACAAAGCTGATCTGTTCATAATGCTAGTGTTTTTTTTTTATTTTCTATTTTTGTGAGCCAAATACCCACAGCAGCTGTGATCCCACAGCAATCTGTCCACACTGAAAACCACCATCCCTACACATTCTAGATTAAATTCTCTCATACCTTAACCTACTAAGTCTGTTCGGTTAGTAGTGTCTTATGGAAGAGAAATTCTGCGGCCTTTGTAGGCTAAGAAACTCATAGCAGAGACACATCTACCCAGAAGGGATAGAGAACAGGCTCTAGGCTAGAAGAGGGCTTCAGGAAACAGGTGTTCATAGGTAGGTGTAGCTGGCTGTCTGAACCCCACGGGGGTCATGGCATCCCTGGACCAAAGCACCGTGTTGGAGGGAAGCAGTCCCTCTGCTGGTCTTTGGAGCAATGTTTCTCAGTAGAACAGCATTTGAGATGTGGCCTCCATTCTAGGAAGCCTGGTCCACGTGGAAGTGGGCACCGACAATGGCAGAAGCATGGCTCCAATGTGGCATCTGTAACTGGTCAGCCTGTCCTCACTGTGGCCATATATGAGGAAAATGAATTAGAGTGGAATCCTATGTTTTTCCTTCAGGTTTCATAGCTTTCCATTTGGTTCTGCTCTGAGGCTGTCCATAAAGTCTTAGTGTGTGGCAGTGGGGCTCTACTCAGCTCTTGCCACACGGGCATAGAATGGGAGACAGAGGATGAGCCTTGGGGTGAGGGAGAGGGAGAGAGATAGGAGGAGGAGAAATTCTACTTGGAGAATGAGGATTCAGTGGAGCCAACAGGGACAAGGTACTGTTGCCTAGGACACCACCCTGTTCAGGTCTTCCTCCAACCATGCCCAGCCTTTCTTCCAGATCCTACCACCTCCCAGTAGTGTATTTATCTTGAATGAGAATTTTATGTTGACATCAGAGCACTCACCATCCAATGCTTCCCTCCAAACCCACCTATGAAGATGGCTCATGTGGGGACTGAATCTTCGGCACAGGAGCCTTTTGTGGGAGATTTCAGATGTAAATCCAGTGGTGTGCTTTGGCAGATGCAAGAGGACCTGGGATGTTCTGGAGTCCAAAGCCTTTGGTAGGAACCGACATTAGGTCTGTGGAAGTGCTCTGCCTAGTTCTTCCTCAGGGAGGACTGTGGAAGCTGTCTTGTTGGTATTGGTGCTGAATTGGAGAGCTTTCAGGTGTGTGGCTCTGGCCTTTCCAGGCTGAGGCTCTCAGATGTTGGGGTGTCCTATGAGACACCTCTTGAGTGCCACCTTCTTTTCATATACCCCTCTCTTCCCAGAGCTAGAGATTCCTCACCTTGTCAATGTTTTCTATGTAATGAACCCCCACATTCAATACAGCTTTGTACTGAGGAAGAGGACCACCCCAAATGAGAAGGATAAGTAGATCCAGCCCAAACCTCCCCTTTGTGAGCATAGGAGGCTCAAGCTCTCCACAGGATACTTCTAAGAACACTGCCCAGGCGCTGTGTGGCTGGGCAGCGCTGAAGCATCTTTTACATTTATTAATATTTGCTTCAAAATTTTGAAGTTCTAATCTGTAGTTTGACATTAGATATTTTTTATTTATTCCTTTTAGTAAACACATTCATTACTATATCATGTATTTGTTGTTTAAACCAAGTACTTTTTAAATATATATATATTTTTTCTTGTCTGATACTTTGATGATTTGAGTATATTAATTATAGCAGTTATTCTTAAAGCACACATCCAAAGCAACAGGGAGAAATGTTTCATTCGATCACAAAGAAATTTTGTTTTTAGGAATATGGCAGATGGCATTATCTGAGTCAATTTTTCAATGGGAGAAATGAAATATCAAATGCCATGACACAGAAAAATACAAGGACACACACACACACACACACACACACACACACAATGGCTCACACACTCATTGAGAGATAGATAGTTTGAGTTGGTCTATGCTGAAATATTTTGGAGAAATTGTTCACATTTCTCCAATTTTGGAATATTTTAAATTGCATAACTTGTCTTGCAGATAAAACCCAAGTCTAAAAAGGACATGCCTGTGTGCTGCTGATGCGATTTTACACATAATCTGAAGGTCATGTCATGCAACATATTTTGTGCACCTGTGTTTTGACTGTGAACCATTCCCTGAGGTTGTGTGTGGAATTTTCTAATTGTATCATAACATTGGGGATCCATTGTTTTGATTTTGGAACATTTCTGATTTTAGTTTTTTAAATTCCAATGTTATGTAATATATATATTTATATTTAATATATATTTAATTTTTCTTTACATTGTATTTAGCAATAACATGAAATCATAAATTTATTGTGTTAAACTTTCCCCTTTTTACACACAGTAAATTAAAATACTATTAACCTATTCATGATTATACCACTTAAAGTTACCTTTAATATGACTCTTAAGACTGCAAAATTTTGGAAATGATAGAGTAAGGACTAGTAAACCTTTTTCTGTAAAGTATCAAATAGTCAATATCTTAGGCTTTGTAGACCAAAAAGCATAAATTAAGGATATTGTGTGGGTATTTATATGCCACGAGTAAAAACACATTTCAACATTTTCTCCTTATCTCTTCACAATAAAATAGCCAGGGTCACAGGTCTTATAAAAAACAGCTGGTAGGTTGAATAGGGCTCAGGGGCCATAGTCTCTGATTTAAATCACAAAACCAATGTGTTTTTGAGCCTTCTCTGAAATTTCTTAAAACAGCCAGTGAACATGATAAGAACATTCACAGGAGGGCTAGGAGGAGAGGAGAGTTGTTTTGTGGCCCGCACCCCACCTGGCCCCAGTCGGCGTTCACTGGATCCATCACCAGCGTCCTTACCACCTTTTCTTTCCAGGGTCTGGCAGTCCTGAGCACTCTGCCTGACACACAGTAGGCTTGAAAAAATGGGAGACAGTGTTTTTTCCTCACGTGCTCAAAGGAGGACATGCCAGCTTTCCAAGCACTTGGATTCCACTGTAGGATCACTCTTAAACAGGCTGAGTTTTCATTCTCTGGAAACTCTGATTCCAAAAGTTGTCCAAGGAATAAGCTGAGCATTAGTGATTTTTTTTTTAAAGTTCTTGATGAAAATCTGATGATTCCAACCAAAAACCTGTGGCTCAGAGAGAGCATAATCTCATAATTACAGAATCAACTCCAAACCCCAGATTGGATGTTTTCATGCCCTGATTTATGGTCACAGGTAGTTCTTGCCCTCTTTGTGAGTCTTGGATTCCATATGTCAGCCAGTTGTCAACCAGTGTTCATTGAGGAGCTATTATATGGCACACTAAGTGCTAGCAATGCATGAGGAGGCAGAGGTCCTCCAACACTACAGCCTCCCTTCCTTACCTCCCTCCCTTTACCACCCCTTAGTTTTCCTCAGCCCTGTTCACCACCTGGTATCTAAAATGTGTTCTAGTTTCCCCATGAGAGCCAGAGCCTGGTAGCAGCTGGCCCACTGGTATTCCCAAGGCCTGGAACAGTGCAGGGCAGCCAGGCAGTGTGCTCAGCCAAGACCTGTTCTAACAGGGGCTGGAAGTAGGGAGCAATCTAGCTGTGGGGGCCAACTTGCCAGCCCACCCAGGGCAGGGCCTGAGTCCCAGCCTCCTCTGTCTTGGAAGCAGCAATTAAGAATGCAGCCTGGTTTTCCTCCCAGATATTTGGTCTGAAACCGTGGATTTCAGCCTCGGTTCATTCATTTATAAAACTTAGAAAACACTGTAAGGATTAAACAGGATGAAGTCCAATGTGCAGCAGAAGCTCCCAAAGTAGTAGGTCTATGTGTTGGTTTCTCTTATTACCTGGAATTTTGTAAACAGACCACAGTTGTAGAAGTTCTCTGAACATGTCCAAAGAGAAACTGAGTAGCCAGCAGTGTGCCTGTGACATCCTAATGACGAGGTCTGACAACTTGCATCTGCTTTCTGAAATATATTTATTGAGCTTCTGTCACATACTGGACACTGTGCTAGGGTCTTGGGACTTGGGGTAATAAGCCAGACTCAGCTTTTGCCCTCATGAAACTTACATTCTGTGTGGAACTGGTGACAGATGAGAATCACCAGAGCCAAGAATCCTACAGCACAGCCCTGAACACATGAAGGCAGTGAGGTCTATGTGGCCTTCAGGTCTGTGTCAGAGTCAGAGGTGAACTTGACGTGGAATCTAAGGAGTCAGAGGATGGTTCCCTGAGCAAGTGCCACTGGAGCCCAGATTTGGACCATGTGAAGGCATTCATTAGAAGAGAAGGAGGCTGGAGCTGGACATGGAATGAGAACAGGATGAAGGCCAAGGCCAGCTCGGAAACTTGGAGATTTCACCTCAAAGGTGGCAGAGCCAAGCAGTCAGGGGCTGAGTCTGGTCCTTCTCCAATTTTTGTGTGTCACAGGTCCCTTGGACATCTTGCTAAAATGCAGATTCTGGTTCCAGTTCTGGGTGGGCCTGAGAATTTTCATTTCTAATAAGTTCCCAGGTGCAAGTCTGCTGGTCCATGAACTGAGTTTGGGGGAGGAAGGTTTTTAGGCCATGTCTTTGTACTAAGAGACAAAAGGGATTTTCCGAAGACCCCTCTGGATGTTATGAACCTGTCTTACCATTATCATGAAGCAAAAATCCTCTGCCTGGAACTTGTGAATTCTTGGGAAATCTCTCTCTCTCTCTCTCTCTCTCTCTCTCTCTCTCTCTCTCTCTCTCTCTCAGACACACGCACACACATGCACACACAGACACACATGAAGGAAGGAAGGAAAGACTGGGGGGGACGGGGGGGGAGAGAGATAGAGAAAGAGTTGACATCCTTGCTTTTTCCTGGTTGCTGCTGTTGATTTTTTGCTAACATTCAACTCAGCCCCAATCATAGTTGACACTGCCTTGAACAGTGCCTTTTCCCAGTGGGAACTCCGTTGCCTGTGGGTTGCAACTTAGAAATTCTGGAAGGCAGTGGAGAGACAGCCCTGTGCACCCACACTTGCTTCTTTTTGAAAAAAAAAAAAATCCTAGGCTTGCTAAAAAGAAAACACACTCACTCACACACACACACACACACACACACAGGTTCAGGTAATCTTTGGAAAGCAAAGATAACCACACATGAGATTGAAATGAAATCTTACAAACACTAATGCATCTCAGAGTCAGTCCTTAGAAGATTAAAGAACTGGTTGACCTTGGCTGTTGATGTCTAAGCTGAGACCCAGGTCAGAAATCTCAGCACTGCAGTCCCCCCAGGGAGGCTGGTCATGGTGAGGTTGAGATATCCGGGAGGTGACTGGGAAAAGCCAGTGGGCGGGCACAGAGGAATGCAGGTCCAAATGAAAGTGGATTTGATCTGTCCTCTGGTGACATTTAGGAGGACAGGTGAGAAAGAGAGCTGCTGACACACAGCCTCCACGGCACACCTGCCAGGTACACAAGGCCTTCTGAGACCACCTGGGCGAAAAAGATGGGCCCACAGAACACTGCCCTGTGAGCAGTCCCAGAGGCTCTTGTTGAGTGTCCCCAAGCACAGGTTGAACCCCCTGCTCACTACTCCATTTAAATAAGCACTTCCGTAACTTTAAATCCAAGGTGGCTCCTGTTCAGCATGAGCACCTTTCCTGGCAGCTTGTGCAGCACAGTGAGTGAGCAGCTGCTCACCAGGAGCAGTTTGGACAGGGCATTGCACATGCATCAGCCCAAGGCAGCAGCAGCCAGGGCACAGGGCTTACGAGACACACGGAGTTCAGCCACGAGCACATGCATGTTGCAGGGAGCGTCACTCCAAATGAGCACATCACTTCCTCATGGGCATGAGGAGCCTGGGAAAACCACCATCCAGAACAAACTGCCAGAAAACTGGCTTCTCATGCCTCAAGAGCACAGGTGTGCCGCTGAGCGTGTCGGTCCAAAAGAGCAAACTGCGTCTGACCGGTTAGTCTGTGAACAATCCCAGGTCCACCGAGAGCAAGCAGGTGACCCCCAACCTTCTCACCAGCTTCCCCCCACCCAGCTGACTCTGACACCCTCATTTCTCTCCTGCATCCTTTACTCCTGACACTTGAAAAATTTTTTTCAAATCCTGAGCATCTTTATCATTTTAGGGTTTTCATTTCCCATTTTGCCTAATAAATAAATGTATCAAAACCTGAAAGGAAATGAAAGTTGTAAAGAACTTTTGGCCCTAAGGGGGGAAGAAAAAGATGGTAAGCTGGACTTGGAATGTGGTTCTTTCGATCCTGTTGACTTATTTAGGGAATTATATTTTCCACTCCCCATAAGCTTCTTTATTAATCTTATGCACAAAAATATACCAAAGATCTCAAAAGAAAGCATCTCCTTCTCAAGACATCACACACTGTTGTTCTAGGAGTCCTTAGGCTGGTTTTGACCCTCACCATCATAAACACCCCATTAGCATTTATTGAGCACTTATTATGCACCAGGTACACATACAGCATGCCCTAGAAATAACCTGTATAAAACACATGGTGATCTCATAACAGAGTGGGGGGGGATATTTGAGTTAAGACACTAGTGCTGAGAAGTTTAAACAGCTTTTCTAAAGGGAGACAAAAAGGAAATAACAATGTGAGTTTGAACCCCAGTCTGACTGACTTCAAGGCCTGGATAATAACCCTAGAGAGCAGGCAGTACAAAGCCCAGTATTCATCCCCTTGTGCTGCAAATGCCAGCTTGATTTTGCTTTGGCCGTCAACACGGCTGCCTCCTGAGGTCCTGGACATATTCTTGGCAGATGTTGGTGGCTCAGAGGCCAGTCACTAATTATGGGGGTTGTGCAGAAACATGTGGGTTCATGGAACCTCCATATCATGTGCCAGGGTTCATGGAAGAAGGCCACTAAGCCACACAGACAATGCTGCTAGGTGGACATTGCAACCAGCATGTGCAGAGATTCTGAAAGAAAGAGTCAAGGAGAGAGCCCTGGTGCCAGCCCATCCCATGGCTCTCTTCCCAGCTGCTGAGCCAGGGCTGCAGTGAGTCACCAGAAGATGCATGGTGTATGGGGTGCTACCACAGGGCTCACCCAGGCTTCTAAAGGTGCCGAGGTTGTGTACTAAGTGTGGCTTTGGAGTCAAACACACTTGGCCTCCAATGTCCACCTCATCCCTGTTTACTGTATTAGCACATTACTTAGGAGACCTCAGCCTTGTTTCTTTCTTATCTGGAATATCAGATCATTGTGTATCCACTCCCTATTGAGAAGAAGACCAAAGGAGGTCAGGTGCACCAAGGCATTTGGGACAATGCCTGGCACAGAGTGGGTTTTCTGGAAATGTCAGCACATCTGATGAGGACAGTTTCTGAGAGGGAAGGAGAGGGAAGGAAGGCACAGAAACACAGAGGCCCCATTAGTACCCTCAGTGAGGAGTAAAAAAGGCCAACTGAAAATGAAGAGAGCTTCACAGCACATTACTGCTCACCATTGTTGACACAGGAAATCAACACTTAGATCAGGAAACAAACATACACAATGAGCCCCAGTTCCTGGACAGCCGGGGATCATCTTCACTCACCCATTGATTCTTTCACCCTTCATTTTAGCCAGGCATCATTCAGCCTCCCATCTACCCATCCTTTCATCCAGCCAGCCTGCCACATAGTCATCAATCCACCACCCATCCTTCCATCCTGCCCTCCATGCTGCCATGTATCCTTCCATCCATCCATCCATATATCCACACATCCTGCCATATATCCATTCGTCCATTCACCTTCCCTGGGAGGCTGGTCCTACAACAGATCCTACACATACCCAGGTTCATTGCACCTTAGGAATGCAGGCAAATATTCCAGTAATATCCCAACCAGACTGCATTGCTCTTCTGCTGGAACCACTCTGTGGAATCCCACCACACTTAGAATGGAATCTAGAAGGCTGTCCTCGCTCTGCCCCTGTCTCATCCTTAACACTCTCTCCCATCTTCACCCATCCAGTTCCAGGGGTCTCAGACAAACGAGTCCATTCTGGACTCAGGTCCTTGGTATCTTCTGCTCTCTCTGCCCTAGATGCTTCTACCAGCTCGGTGGATTGCTAGACTCTCACTTTTTCAGTCCTGACAATCACCACTGAAGAAATTCCACTCTTGACTACTCTATTTAAAGAAAAATCTTCCCAGCTCTCTCTCTCTAAAACCCAATAATTCTGGTTTACTTTTGTGAAATGCAATTAGCACTTTTCAATAAATATATTTAGTCATTGTTGAACTTTTTTGTGCATTAGATTTTTTTAGACTCGCAAGAATATTAGCTGTGCCAGGGAAGGGATATTGTTTCTTCTCCCCTCCCCAATGCTATATCCTCAGCATTGAGAATGATGCCTGGTTCCTAGTAGGTGCACCATCACTGTTTGCTGGATGAAGGAATGAATGCATGAATACATGTTTACATACATGAAAAAACATTAAAGAAATAAACTTTGTGCATTCATGACAGTAGTTGGCCTGAAAGGTCCATATCCCTCACCCTCTGCACAGGTGTAGACATCACAATGGATGCAAAAAAGGGTCCTTCCTGGTAAATTGCCATGGCCAATCTAGATAAAGAATCAGAACAGATGAGCAACTTGGGCCTTGGAAAGAGGGAATGCTGAGTTTCAAACCCAGCTTGATTAAAATGAGTTGTCTCTCATGTTATCCACACCCCTGTCAGCAAAACAGGGATCATATCTGCATGTGTGCATAGGAAAGTATAAGGACCAAGACCCAGTGAGGTCTCCCCACCAATGAGAGGTCCCCCCTGACTGCCCACACTTATGTTGTCCCAATTTCTGCTCTCATAATTTTGTTTATATGAAATGATTGTTAATCATGATGTATTTTTCTATATAAAAATTACCTTTTTCTTTATACCATTACATGGATATTCTCCTGCCTCCTCAACGGAAAGGCAAGTCTGCCAGGATCAGAGCCATACTGTCCACTCCCAGGCTCCAGCTATTAGAATAGGACCTGGCACAGAGTAGGAACTCAAGAAGTAATAGCTATTTAAATGAGTAAAGTCAATGTTAAAGCAGTTGGGACAGTGCTGGTATATCACGAGAACCGTTGTTTCAGCAGGTGTCATTATTTCTATTTTTTAGACTGTTGGGAGCACTGTAATTCCTGTTCCTGAAGAAAGTTTTCCTGAGCTGCTGCAGGGCTCCAGACAGCCCAGCATAAGCCTGTCCCAGTCCAGAGGCTCCCAAATCTCTCAGCCATTGTATTGCTAATTTTAAAACCCCCAGTGCACCCATGCCTGATTTCCTTCAGTTCCCTAGACTCCTGGGTCTATGATAATTGCTGTGTAGCTCATTTCCCATCTGGTATGAAATTTCCAAGGTCTGGCTATTTAGAGTAAAAATGCACTTTCCCTCCTATCCACATGGGATCAATCGGGTTCTGAGTACTTTCTCAGACCCAGTCTCATACAACCCTTTCAACAAACCTGGGACATAAAAAGAATTACCACTGGCCCAGTTTTATAGATTAAAAGGTAGAGGTAGAGATTTGAGTTGGCTGACTGAGCTGACCCAGCCAATGAGGAGACAGAGCCTAGAGATCTGACTTGGACCAGCCTGACTTGTGTTCCTCATGGCTCTCCTGTGAGGCTCATCTTCAGAGCTTGCTTGGGGCTACCTTCCAGCATGATGCAAAGTTGCAATGAGAACCTCAGTCACTTCCTCTTATTCAACTGCTCCAACCACAATCTAAAAGTTAATCCCAAGGAGGAAACAGGAAGACACGCAAAGCAGTGTACCCAACTTTCCAATAAAGGAAAATACCTGAGGGCAATTTTGATATAAAGCCCACTTTGAGCTTTTCATTTGGACATTTCTTCTATACCAAATGGGAACAAACACATGGACCAGATCTAGCTCTACAGCATCATCTAGCCCAGAAGCTACATTCATATATCCCGGGGGTGTAAGAGAAAGCCCCCTAAATACACAGAAAATTCCAACGATCTGATCAATGGAAGTGATTTAAAGTAAGCCCCATGCTTACTTTATATAGCATCATTTATATGCTGCTGTTCTTGTTTACACAATGTTTTTTACCCTATAGATAACCTTGACCCTTGTCTCATTTTTGTGTGTCCCATATCACGGATTTTTCATGATCCAGTCAAGGAATATGAAAGTTCCTTGCAAACTCATTACAGGCAGAATGGCTGCTGCCAACTCTATTTTTATCTCTTGTTTCCCTTTGTAACTATTTTCATTATAAACAATAACTGTGTTCTGCCATCTTAATATCTAAATTATATTATTTCCATAGAAATGGCTTAGATGGGCTTTAAGAAGAAAGTTCAGGTATGAGTTCAGTGAATTCATTCAGTTCTGAAAGCACAACTAATTCAGATCAGTGATCTGAGTTTTTTGGTATCAGAAGCTGCAGAATGCTGTCCCTCTCCTCTCTCTTTTTAACCCACTCTAGTGTCTTGTAGCTTTGTGTAAACATGAGACCTTTCCTTTAGCATAAATGGACATTATATACCTTTTCAATTAGCAGTCTTTGAAAAGAGATGCAGAAGACCTAAAAACTCCTTAAAAATCTTTTCTGCTTCTGTGCTTATTATTTGCCAAGAGGAAATGTGTTGTTAAAATGCAATGTTATTTTCTCCTTATGCTGCTGATATAACGTTTTTGATGTGGGACCCTAAGATAGCTCCTGCAGCTTCTGGATGGTTTCCTTTGGGTTCATATGCCCACTTTCATTATCTAAAATTAAATTTAAAGGTTATACATTATAATCTTTGGGGATCCAGAAAGAGCTTATTAGATTCAATTTCAGGCTGAGGGAGAAGATACAGGGCATTTAATTATTATTATTTTTAAAATAAACAGATGGCAAGGGTATTCTTATTTAGGTGAGAAAAATCCAAGACAAATGCTTTTAGAAGTGATCCACGTATTTTTTTTCTTGTGTAATTTCTCTAAGCTCTTAGCTCTAAAACTTTTGCATTATACGTTTTCCTGTTGTTAGGCATTCAAAATATTATTGATGTATTATTAGTAGGATTATCCAGCTGTGCCTGTTGTTAATTTTACTTTCTAAAATTTCAAATATTTTTAGGCATTACTTTGGTGTCTGAGAATATTTGAGGATACCCTAGGGGACATCTTTTTTTTATAAAGATAATGCAAAAGATTGAGAGAGGCAACAATTGGAGATTCCAGATGGCCATTTTAATGACTTTCAAATAGCTTCAAATTATTTCATCATTTCATCCATGGAGTTTGCTTTGGAAACATTAGCAGTTCCCACTTGGATCTTGCATTGTTTTCTGCATGCTTGTGTGAATACAAAATGTTCCCAGAACAGACCTGAGTTGGATGTCCTCAAGATCATTTCTAGAACAAAAATGAACCAGTGAACACAGGCACCGGCCCCTGACTCTCACTCCCTAAATAGCCATTAAAGGGGACAGGATCCACAGATGTGCCTTCCAAGTAGTTTGCAGACAGAGTCCAGCAAGGACAGTGGGGCTCTGAAATATCTGATTTTTATTACCATTTCTTAAAAACCTGGTGTGCCTTAAAAGCCATTTGAACGACATATCTATTATTTCTCCTGAAAACAAAGGTTCTAAAACAAGTGAGTAGGAAAAAAATAAGAAATTATAAATCTAATAAAAAGTGTCATGAGATAGGAGTCTGTGAATATGTGGTGTTTTTATTCATACAATATCCAGGTAATCAAGCCAGCTCTCTTGGGGAGGTGATTTTTTTTAAGTGGATGGAATGATGAACCCCTTCATAACTAAAGAGCTGTTTGCCAGAGCTCACCCAATGGAACATGAGAATCCCCCACTTTAAATGGAACTTGTGAAACTTAAACATTTTTTAAAAAATTACTGAAAAGTGGTTATAAAACCCTTTTCTAGCAGAATCCATGAAGGTAGAACTTGTGCTTTCTCTGATTACAGACTGCTGTCAAAGACATTCTGCATTTATAACATTAGAAAATTTAAAAAAAATCTGGAAGAAGTGAAAAATATTAAAAAACAGTGTTCTCAACTTGCAATGCAATAAAATTATTTGTGTGCCAAGCTTCTTTTAGTACTGCTGTGATTTTTTTTCCTGAAAGTTTTTCAATTTGATGGTAATTAAATATGCAATGAAAAAATGCTGCTTCAGGAAATCCCCTTGCAAGATTCTGTGTTAATGTAATGCATTTGCAATTGACTTGGCATCGAACAAAAATGATACTGTGTGCATGCCTCGTCTTCATCTAAAATTTGTTAGGCAAAAGGGGACTTGTGTAATGAAGGCCTTGTCTTTTCATTAGTCCCTGAGTTTTCCCAAACTACGGCCTTGCTACAGAAAAAGGAGCACAAACATGTGATGGACAGGAAACTCGACTCTGGACATTGACCTGTTCAGCTAATTGCAGAGCCAGCACAAACAGGAACAAGGCCTCACTTTTGTTCTTGGCTCCTTTTCCTAATCTAAACTGCAGGGATGAGCAGAAGTTCATCATTTCCTTGGCCTTAAGTACTGCCTGTTCTTTTTAAAACCTGCTCACTTGAGAGCACAATTCCCAAACCTCTGGGAGGAGAATTAAACCAATCCAGGTATTAGCAAGCTGGAGAGATGGCCTCCAGTGAATGGGAAGTCAGCAGGCATGAAACAAGAACCTAAGACTTTTGGTGGAGAGTGCAACACAGGTCAAGATGCTTCAGATATCCTGAAGATGCAAAGGAGATCTCTGTGTGAAGCTTCCCCAGGTGCAGCAATAAGAAATGAGGTGACCAGAAGAGAAATAGAAACATAAAATGGCAGGAAAAGAATAGTAGGTATCTCTGAAGTCTCTTATACCCTCCTGAAAAAGAGCATCCAATATCTAACCCTCCAGCCTCAGAGACTGCACTATCCAGAAGTTTCCCAGAGCCCTCTCCCTTACCTAGTGTCCACAAGAACTCCCTGTCACTTGCGATCTGCTGGGAGGGCTAATGTATTATGTCCTGATATGGCAGATTAAAAATGAGATCAATAAATGCCTAAAGCAGATGGGCTTTTGAGATGTCCCATTCAATCTTGGTCTAAAGGGTAAGGTGAGGGGTGGGAGAAGGCAGTCAGGAAGGCAGGGGCAAAAGGCCACTTAAACAGTTGATCTCAATCCAAAACACTGCACCGTGAAGAGCCTTCTAGGTACCTGTTCTTCCTTTTCCAGGGTTCCCCCTTAAATGACAAGTACAGCCAAAATAGTTTGTGTTATGGGTGCTTTATTATGTCTGTGTGAGTGTGTTTTTATTTTCCCCTCAATTTATCTTAAAATCATACTGTTTGGATAAGCATGAGACATTTAAATGTTCAAACTATGAATTTGTCTCTCTAAAGGAGGTTTAGACAAAGCGAGAGCATCAGGGTCAGGATACTTCCTGGATTCCTCTTCTCTTGAATCCTGCCCCACCAGTGAATTAAAGGTCAACTGCACCCGAGCTGCCAGTCCCCTTCTCTCCCAGTTGGTTGAGGTTTCTGGGGCCTCTCCCATGAATCCAGAGTCATTTCCCTCCGAAGATGGAAGGAGGCCTGACTGGTAATAGTTTCCATCCCACTAATCAACTCACAAAGTTTGCAACTCTGTCTAAGGGAAGAAAATACAGAAAGGCGTTAATTTCTATGGTTTTTATTAAAATAATGGAGAGGTTTATTAGATTTCCAGAAGGGGATCCTTTTAGAAACAATAGTTCATCTATTTCCTGAGATGCTTTATCCACCTTGGTGGTCAAGCTGAACTCCAGTGGCCTGCCCCACAGACAGCCTGCTGCCCAGGTTTGGGCATGCCTCACACTTCAGCACCCCAAGGCCCACTGGACTCTGTCCCTGGAGGCCAGAAGCCACAGGCACTAAGCAAGCAGTGGAATGCAGGGTGGAGCAGGCATCTCCCTACTCTGCACCCCAAATCCTCAATCCAACTTTGCTCCAGAGGCAAGAAACAGACTGGGAGAAAAGTTAGGAGTGCAGTAGAGGGCAAAGGAAAAAAAATATAAGGAGAGAAGCCTTGGTGGAACAGCTCCCCCACCCAACTGGAGCCTCCAAGCCAGAGGACCAGAGAGATGTGAGAAGGAGGGAGAAGATGGGGTCTTTAGAGGGGCACCTGGAGCCTCCCTGGAAGGCTGCAGGGGTGTTCCCCGGGCCCTGCAGAGCCAGGAGGGCTGGCAAGGAGGTTGGGCAGGAGGCCAAGGGGCCAGCCCTGGAGCAGAGCTGTCCTCTCACCTGCCGCCCACTGATGTCTGCAGCTTCCTCCTTGGCAGGTCGCTGCACTTGGTTCCAGTCCCACTGCTGGCGCCCCAGCCTCAAGCCACACGGGGAAGCTGTCTCTCTTGCCTCTCTGGGTCTCTTCTTCCTCTTGCCCGGTGGCTCCTAGGATGTCACTTTTACTCTGTCCCCCTGATGATGCCCAATGTAACTTCTCTGCCAAGGGCCAAAGACCCACCTCTCTGGGTGGCAGACACAGTGGCTTTTGCAGCTGGTTTGAAGTGGACGTTGGCTCTGACTCTTGTTTAATTTTCTTTTTCCCTCTTTGGTTCTGATTTTGGATTCTTCTTCTTCTTTGTTTTTCTCCTTCTTTCTCTTCTTCTTTTCCCTCTCCTCCTCCTCCTCCTCCTCCTTTTTGTGACTGGGAGACACTTGATTTCTTTATTAAGCATCCAAGACCACCCAGCGCTTTTTGGTTTTGGTTTTTGATGCAGGGTCTTGCTAAGTTGCTTAGGGCCTCACTACGTTGCTGAGGCTAGTTTTGATCTCACAATTCTGCCTCAGCCTCCTGAGCCACTGGGATTACAGGTGTGCACCACCCAACCTGAAAGACCTTATTTTGATTTTAGAAATATTGTCTTCTCTATATTTCACATCCTATCAACTGGCTATTAGCTTCTGGTTTTAGAATATGTTAGCTTAACACATCTATATAAGATTTATTTAATGAATGTTTCCTTACAATCATAAAAGTAACACAGATTTATGGAAGAATATCTATATTTTATTAGGAAAAATCTCAAAAAGATAATAAAAATCACCTTGAACATGTTATGGAAACAAAACATTTGGCCAGTGAATGTGCAATAATATGTACTGTGATACTGGGCACATTGTTTTGAGAGATGGAGACTGTTCTATGTTAACAAACAGTCCCCCCAAAATATAATATTATAAAAAATGTAAATTGAGGAAATTATGAAGCCCTAGATAGGTACAGATATCAGCGTGGTATGTATGGTCCATCATCTCCAGCAGAGGTTTATTAGAATGCACCTGTTACTTAGGGAGGGTCCAGGAAGATGCCTGATCTTTTTTTGTTGTGAATATGGTAGTAAATTTTATATAGAAAACTGAATCCTTGGCTCTCTATAAAGGTATAGCTTTAGTTACAACTCTTAATGTAAGCATGAATAAAGTCCAGTGTGCATGAATTGATGTGGCTTAGCCACATTATATATTTTAAATGTTTTTGATAAACATAATGCTTAGAATAGAAGTGAATCAAGTTTGGTTTATCTGTGCCAACCTCTGGACCTTTATACCTCATAAGAAACTGAAACCAGAATTTAAGGTACTTGCTAAAGTCCAAAATGGCCAGTGGCAGAGACAGTACCAGAACTAAGGACTTCTGACTCTCAAAACAGTCCTTTCGTTTCCATGACCAAAAAAAAAAAAAAATTAGCTTTCTGGTATTTTTCTCTAGAGTAACATGAACATGCTATAGCCAGTCAGCATTATATTTTAGTTTATTGAGTAAAATTTTATAACAATTTTGAACACAAATGTCTATGATTCTCAGATGTTCATAGTGGTCAATTCTGTTTTCCTCTTTAAGTTGTGATGGGCTTCTCTGTGTTTACTGTGTCAAGTTATAGGTTTATTAGTTTTCTAGGGCTTCTGTAATAAAACACCACAGAATGGATGGCGTAGACCAAAGACATGCGTTGTCTCACAATTCTAGGGACCAAAAGTCCAAAAGTATTTGCAGACTGGGTTGTCTCAGAGGCTGTGAGGGAAGGATCTGTTCTTGGCCTGTAAAAGGTGATCTTTCCCTTGGCATATTTCTATGGCCAAACTTCTCCCTTTTTTCTCCCTCTATATGGGATAAGGGTCTACCCTAATGACTGAATATGGTAATTTTGTGTTTTAGTGAGCTTTTTTCTCTGCTGTGACTTGAAACTCACAAATGGAAGATCTTTCTTCCTACACCATAATCCACCATTTTACTAAGTCCTTCAGATTTAAAAGAAAATTTGTAAAAACAGTAAAGAATTTTTATATGCCTTTCATCCAAATGCCCAATTTACAAATTTGCTTTATCATCCTCTCTTGGTGTTTGCCATGTTCTTTTCTGTAGTATGAAGAGTAATATACAGACATGCTCATTGATCCCTAATACTTCACTATATTTCCTCAAAAAAGACATTAACTTACATATTCACAATGCCACCTGTCCTTTGTGTAGCCTGAGATCAACATTGACCTTAGGAGTATACAATCTACAAACTTTAGTGAAATGCCATTCACTATCCCACCAAAATCCTTCATCAAAATCCTTCTATTTAGTATTTCAATGCTACTTTACTCCCTGCACTTTGTGCTTTACTGGTTCACAAAAATTTAAGCCTCAGTCCTTATCAAGAAATAGAATTTCACATTATTACTCATGTGCACACACGGGTGTACTTACAAATATGAAAAACAAAAAAATCCAAAGCAATGCTTAACACTGTTGTGTTCCCTTGATGTTTTCCAGGACACAAAACAGATCATTAGGATATGAAGCTGTATGTGGACTTCAGATCCTCCTGCATCAGCTTCCTGAACTGCTGGGATTATAGGTGCTTGTCATTGCACCTGGTCTGAAAGGTTTTTTTTAGGGTAGCTGGGGCAAATATCCATGGGGCATACATCTTAGTTAAAGAAAAGGTTTATTGACAGAGAATATCTATTAGACTGCCCTTCTGTAAGGTGCTGCAGCCTACTGGAAAAAAAATGTCTTTTAAATATATAGTCAGGTACAAGGGAGTAGTTAAAAAACACTGTGATTTTTATTTGGTACCATTGCTATAGTTTTAATAGTTAGGGAGTCTTTGGGGGTGAGCCTAAAAGGAAGGTCATGCTTGATTGCCAGGTGCTAATTTTCAAAATGGGAGTTATTTTGGACTAAATACCTAATAGGTTCTTGTTAATTTTTTTAAGTACTGGGAATTGAACCCAGCCAGGTGGGCTTTACCACTGAGCAATATCTCCAGCTATTTTTATATTTTTTGAGACAAAGTCTAAGTTGTCCAGGCTTGCCTCAGACTTCCAATTCTCCTGCCTCAGCCTTCTGAGTTGCTGGGATTAAAGGTATACACTACTATACCTGCCTGGTTCTTATTACTTTTTAATCCTCCCTAAACATTATTTTTCAAATGAAATCATCTTCAGTTCTTTAATTGTAAAATCTGTAAGGTTTCTGTTTTTGTTTGATGGTGGGGATCAAATGTAGGTCTCCACATGCTAGGCAAGTACTCTACCACTCAGCCACATCCCCAGCCCTTCCATAGGGATTTTAAAGCATAGAACCTGCCAGTTAAGGTATCAAATGCCTGTAATCCCAGAGACTGGGGAAGCTGAGGCAGGGGGATCACAAGTTCCAGGCCAATCACAGAAATTTAGCAAGACTCTATCTCAAAGTATAAAGGGGTATGGATGTAGCTCAGTGGAAGAGCTCTAACCCTTGTTTAGTCACTGGGATCATTCACCAGTATTGAAAAAAAAATACCTCCAAAACCTAATCATAGCATTACTGCTTGTAAGATCATTTTTTTTTTCTGTATGAGAAGTATTAAAACTTCTTTTACCTGGTAATTATAGGATGATACTCATATATTAATGTTCCTCTTTTTCTGGCCAGCATATCTTTCTGATGCTATGAAGCTGACCAAGTCTGAGCAGGTAAGACATGTTCTTAAGGTTTACAGAAAAATTTTTTAAATATTTTTTAATGGAGACTTGAATTATGTGTAAAAAAAAAGCATTTTACCCCTTTTTAAGTTCTTTGATTGTAAAATCTGCAGGGTTTCTGTTTTTGTTTGATGGTGGGGCATCAAATGTAGCTCTTTAAGTGCTATATTAGAAATGTGTAAAATGTGAAAACTAAGTGAACTGTTGATATAATGGCATACAGAAACAACCTTCTCCCCCAACCTCATTCCTGTTCTTTTAGACATGCCGAAACTTGCATCCTGTTAGTAGCTCATATTTGACCATTGTTGGGCTGTTTGTTTTAGTGCCTGGTATTGAACCCAGAGGCGCTTAATCACTAAGCCATATCCCCAGCTCTTTTTATTTTTTTATTTAGAGACCAGGTCTTGCTAAGTTGTTGTGGCCTCCCTAAGTTGCTGTGGCCTGCTTTGAAACTGTGGTCCTCCTGCCTCAGGCTCCTGAGCTGCTGGGATTGCAGGTGTGCACCACCATGCCTGGATCCAATTGGATAAATCTGCTTATTGAAGATTTTTTAAATATGAAGTCTCCCATTTGTTTGTTCTTGAATTCTTAGACAATTTTTTTCTTTATTTTTGACTTCCTTCCTCCCTGTACTGGTGATTGAACATAGGGGATGCTCTACCTGTGGACCACATCCTTCCAGCCTTTTTATTTATTTTTATTTTGTGACCAGGGTCTGGTTAAGTTTCCCAAGTTTGCTTTAAAACTTTGATCTTCCTAAGCCTCCCAAATGGTTGAAATTACAGGCTTCTTGTACCACTATGCCCCCTGCCTTACGTTAAAAAGTTCTTAACTTCAAAATATGTGTCACCAGTGACTTTATTTCTTATGCTAGAGGAAGGCTTGTTGAGGTTTAAAAAATACCTTTATCCAAATACCTTTTTTTTAAACAGTGGTCTGAGTTGAATTCAGGGCATTATACATGCTAGACAGGTGCTCTACCATTGAGCTACATCACCAACCCTATTTTAAATTTTGAGACAGGGTCTTGGTAAGTTCCCCAGGCTAGTCTTGAATTTGTGATTCTCCTGCCTTAGCCTCCTAAGTAGCAGGGGTTATAAACATGTGCCACCAAACCTGGCTTCTGATTTCTTGATTGTAAAATGTCAGGTACCTAGGAAGTACTTAGTACATATATGTCTAATTGAAATAAGGAGATAATTTCTGAGAGGGATATCAGTGTCAGGGAAAACCCACTTACGTCTTAACACTGAATCATAGGATATTTAACTTTGTGTCTTTGATACTATAGAACCTGCTATTAGTATCTGCCTGCATTGAGCTTTCTAAATCTCTTTTAACAGGAAGACTTTTCATTTTGGTTACTATAGAACGGAGTTCTAAAGAGAAAGGATTTCTCCAATTCTAAGATGATTACAAATGGCATGGCATTGCAGATGGAGGAAGTGTAAGGCACAGTCAGAAAAAGTCTGAATTATTGAGATTAGGATTTTAACTTAATGAAATGTGCTTTCACTTAAGTAAAAAAAATACAAAATTCTCTAATTTATGTTATTTTGATATTATTATTGAATCTTTACTAAATTGCAAACAGTATAAAAATTTTAAGTGTTAAGTCAGAAAGGCTCTTGGAATAGCATATATTAACAGTAAAAAAGACTTCCAATATTAAATTCTGCAAATTGTAATTTTCCTTTTGTGAAATAGGCTCATTTATCACTGGAATTGAAAAGGGATAGCCACATGAAACAGTCCCTCCTCATTCAGGAGAAGTGGAAAAGGGCAAAGTGTGAAGAACGATCAAAAGCTCAGAACACAGACAAGGATGTAGCTACCCAATTTCAGGCATCTCACAAACCCTCTGCTGAGAATGCAGAGAGTCAGAGTCCCCTTCTTTCCCCAAACTACAGCCCTTGTACAGAGAAACACCTTTCTGAAATTCATGGAGTCTTTGACAGGAATTCAGAAACACTATTATGTTTACTTCAGCAAAAGAGTGAGCCAACACAGCCATGTATTGGAAGCAAAGCCCCGAAGGATGATAAAACAATTATTGAGAACCAGGCAACCAAAATTGCAGATTTGAAAAGGCATGTGGAGTGCCTTGTGGCTGAGAATGAAAGATTAAGGAAAGAAAATAAAGCACTAAAAGCTGAAAAAGCAAGACTTGTAAAAGTTCCAGTAGATAAGGAGCTTAATGTGGATGCTGATTTTATAGAAAAGTCAGCATTATGGAGCTTGCCACTACATTCAGACACTGCTACAGCATTTTCAACCTGGCACAAATTTGCAGCAAATACTGGGAAAGCCAAGGATATTCCAATACCCAATCTTCCTTCCTTGGATTTTTCATCTCCACAACTTCCACTTATAGAGCTGTCTGAGGATTTTCTGAAGGGAATTATGAATAATTGAAATGGAATACTTTTGGAGAGATCAGAAGAAATACAGCAACACAGTTAATCCAGAAAAGAAGAAAAAAATTAAAAAGGGAAAAACACATACAAGTAATTCCAGATGTGATTTACCATCTAGCTGATTGGCAGGAGCAGCATTGCCAGGATGTGAGAATCAGTCACTGTGAAATATATTGAGTAGCAGATCTATTCACTAGAGTTAATGGTTCCCACCTGGCAGACAGTAAACTCTTGGAGATTCACTTTCTCCTGATGCAAAACAAATGGCTACCTAGAATAATTTTCTCAAGCACCAATTAATTTTCTTCAAAGTTAAAATGTATAAAAGTGTATTATGTATAATTAATCTATAATGCCATAAATGATAATGTAAAACCTAAATAATATGGTGGCCTGAGAACCTGCCATATATTTGAAACATGCTTTCTATCATGCATTGACTGTATGCATTTTGTTATGCACATTTTGTTTGTTTAAGTAAGGTGTATAGGATACACACTTTTCTAGATGAAACTACAAACCCACATTTTGCACTAATAACATAATGCTGACCTCAAGACTATCAGGAGAAATATTTAAATTTCCATTTTATGAAGAAAAGAACCAAATTATTTGTTATGCTTTTTTAAAAAAAATTAGCAGTTTACATAATTAATCAGGGTGCATTTTAAGTTCTAACTTTGTTATATAATGCATCACTTAAAAATACTAAGGAATGATCCTTTTTTTTTAATGATGCATAAGTGGAAGTAATGCTAGTTGCCAGTATTTGAGTGTAAGAAATCAATAAAGTAATTGTGTTTTATACCCTTGTTGACTGGTTGGTGGTTGAAAAGCAAACTGTGTGGCATCTGGATATTGTAAACTTTAAATAGGAATTTAAGCAGATGCTATCAAATTATTATTTTAGTTTGTTAAAGATTTTCCACTGTTTTGCAGTCCCTTTCCCCTTTAAAGGTGTTGAAGGAGAGTGTAGAATTTCCTGAGGAAATTTTGGGCAAAATCAAGTAAAAATCCTCAAGAGCTAAATGTTCCAAGCCTTTCTTTGGTGGAACTCACCTGGAAAGTATCCAGGGCTGCTCTAAGCAGCTTGCAGCCATTCTTGTAGCACCTTTACCCAGTGGAGCACAGTGAGTGAGTGCTTTTTTCTAGGAGAAGGGGTTGGAGAAGAAGAGGATGTAAACAAAACATTTCTTTGCAGATCACTAGGTATGTTAAAGCATGGACTTCCTGTGTGGAATTGTGGGACTGAGGCACATACTGCTTCCTGAGGGAGTGAGGACTTCATTGGGCTCAGTAGGTAGGGTTATGCTCCCATTCTCTGTGAGGAAACTAGCCTAAGTAGGAAGGGTGAAGAGATCATGCAGAAGTCATATTTTTCCTGTCTTATTGTGTTGCAGATGAAACCATCTTAAAAGTTATACTACTTAATTTGTTCATCTCAGTGTTATAACATCCCAGATTTTGTAAACCTAGCCTTATAATTGTTTTTTTTCCCTTTGACAGGTTCTTGCCAAATTGCCCAGGCTGACCTGAAGCAATTCTCAGCTTCCTGAGTTGTTGGGATTGCAGGCGCCTGCCACTGCACCTGGTTTATGTGTGTTTTGACTAGGACTGTGATGGTTCCTTTGCAGCAGAATACCTTCCAGAGTAGATTTAAATAATGCTTATTTTCTTTATTACATCGTCGTCTCTGGACATTTCCTGGCTAGGATTACTAGGTGTTCTTATATCTTTTCTGTTTAGTATGAGGCACTTAAAGGGATTTAGAATAGCTTGCTTCCACTAAATAATTTGTTCTGTATGAGTAAGGTGGGTCTTGTCTCTTCTTAGTGGTGGTCTCTCACTGTACTGTTCCTTTTTGGAGAATTTACCTGTTGAAGTAACTGGGTGTTAACGCCTGATCCCGAGTTCTCATTTTCATCTTTTCAGAAAACATTTCTTTGAAAAACTCAATAGTATGGAGTAATACTTTTATCTAGATCATATTGTCATGGTAATCCATACAACCTGGAAATCTTGTTTAAAAGAAACATAATAGGAGGAAGTTATTTGCAAAATAATCAGTTTCTTGCCTGGCGCAGTGGCACATGCCTGTAATCACATTGGCTTGGGAGGCTGAGAAAGGAGAATATTTAAGTCAAAGCCAGCCTCAGCAATGGTGAGGTGCTAAACAACTCAGTGAGACCCAGTCTCCAAATAAGATGTAACAATAGGGCTGATGATGGGGCTCAGTGTTTGAGTGCTCTGAGTTCAATTCTGGATACCAAAAAAAAATAATTTTTGTTTTCAAAAATTGTTTTCTTCTCTAGTATTTTATCAGGATTATTGAAATGCACATATTTCTTCAAGTGAGTTCAAGATATTAAAATACTGGAACTTATTGCTTTTTACAATGGGTACTTTTGTGTCTCACATACAAATATATTATTTACATATGTACATATTCTATGTGTATATGTGTGAATATACATACATACATCTTTTTTTTTGTACTTGGGATTGAAATTGGGGGCACTCCACCACTGAGCCCCATCCCCAGGCCTATTTTGTATTTTTTTTAAATTTAGATACAGGGTCTCACTGAGTTGTTTTCCTTATTCACAGGTCAACTGGATAAACTTGAATGTGTGTTTAACTTAAATGACTTGTCTTTTTTTTTTTTTGGTACTGGGGATTGAACTCAGGGGCACTTAATCATTAAGTCACATTCCAAGCATCTTTGTATATTTTATTAGAGAGAGGTTATCCCAAAGTTTCTTTGGCCTCACTAATTCGCTGAGGCTGACTTTGAACTCAGGATCCTACTGTCTCAGCCCATAGGCTGAGCCGCCTGGAGTCACTAGGAGTACAGTATTGCACCACTGTTGTATTTGTTTGGTTTTTGGTAGAAGGTATTGAACACAGGGCCTCATGCATGGTATGCAAGCTTATTACCACCAAGGGACATCCACAGCCCTTTTGAGACAGGGTTTCCTGAATGACCCAGATTGGCTTTGAACTTGGAATCTTTGTGCTTCTGATTCAGGGACACTCAAGCACTGAACCGCAGTCTCAGCCCTATTTTGTATTTTATTTAGAGATAGGGTTTCACTAGGTTGCTGAGGCTGGCTTTTAACTTGTGATTCTCAGTGTTAACAAGCTGCTGCGCCTGGCTTTTTTTTTTTTTTAAGGGTATTTTCACCTTAAAGTGGGAAGTGTGCCTCCTTTTATAAAAGCCATTGCTGACCAACAGTGCAATCTGGTGGAGAGTGAGAAACTGGTTCTTTTCTGGTCATTGCTAGATTGGCTGTGGAAGAAAAGGATCTGATTTATATCTTAATTAATTTGCTTTGTCTAGAATAGATACAGAAATATGACTTAAAAGATAAAATATCTTTAAGAACTGGGCCAACTTAGCTCAGGGATGAGAGGCTTTCCCACTTATTTTCTGTCTGCTCATACTTTTCATGTTTTGCTGCTAGGGTTTACTCAAGGCTGACCAGTGCCAGGTTCAGTGGCACAGGCCTGTAATCCCAGTGAATTCAGAGGCTGAGGTATAGGGTCCCATTCAAGACCAGCATCAACAATTTAGTGGTATCCTTTAAAAAAAATTAAATGGGGACCTTGGGCATGGTGGCACATATCTATAATCCCAGCAACTACTTGAGGCCATGGCAGGAGGATTACAAATTCAAAGTCAGCCTCAGCAATTTAGTGAGGCTCTGAGCAAAAATTAAAAAGATCTTGGGATGTGGCTCAGTGGTAAAATCCACCAGTATCCCCCTCTCCCTCTCAAAAAAAGTAAAGGAGTCTTAAGTGGATTATCCTTCCATTTTTCTAAAAGTGAGGGGGGCACAGTTAGGCACTGGGTCTGGAGAATCAAGAAATATTTGGAATAATCTTGTTCATTAGGATTTTTCAGTAGTCATATGAATTGGAGTGAGGGTTGGGTAAATTTTTACAGTTCTTAGCCTGCTTCTCTAACATAAGTACTAAATCAGGAATAGAATTAAAAAGGATGGGGCATTACAAGTATGATAGGATTAAGG
>NW_027523024.1:0-64196 GCF_052094955.1 Ictidomys tridecemlineatus | reverse complement strand
AGCAGTGTTTGAAGACTGGGGTGCAGAAGGATTGTGCAGAGTGCAGAGGTGTCAGAATGAGGTGCAGACGGACTGTTTCAGAGAGCAGAGTTTGGAGACTGAGGTGTTGAAGGACTGTTACAGAGAGCAGAGTTTGGAGACTGAGGTTCAGAAGGACTGTTACCGAAAGCAGAGGTTGGAAATTGGGCTGCAAAAGAACCGTTACAGAGACCAGATTTTGGAGACTGCGATATAGTAAAACTGTTACAGAGAGCAGAGTTTGGAGACTGGGGTGCAGAAGAAATGTTACAGAGAGCACAGTTTGGAAACTGAGGTGCAGAAAAATATATACAGAGA
Source organism: Ictidomys tridecemlineatus (assembly GCF_052094955.1). Lineage (NCBI taxonomy): Eukaryota > Metazoa > Chordata > Mammalia > Rodentia > Sciuridae > Ictidomys > Ictidomys tridecemlineatus. The sequence goes on along the minus strand of NW_027523024.1, from coordinate 63,860 downwards.
GCAGAGGTTTGAGACTTGGGTTCAGAAGGACCGTTACAGAGAGCAGATTTTGGAGACTGGTTAGAAGAAGGACTGTTGCAAAGGACAGAGGTTGGAGACTGGGGTCCCGCAGGACATTTGCAGAAAGCAGAGGTTAAATACTGGGGTGAAGAAGGAATGTTACACAGAGAAGAATTTGGAAACTGGAGTGCAGAAGGATCTTACAGAGAGCAGAGTTTGGAGACTGTGGTGCAGAAGGACTGTTGCAAAGAGCATAGATTGGAGACTAAGGTGCAGAAGTCCTGTTACATAGAGCAGAGCTAGAAGAAAGGGGTGCATAAGGATCTTACAGAGAGCAGAGGTTGGAGACTGAGGTACAGAAGGATAGATACAGAGAACAGAGGTTGGAGACTGGGGTTCAAACAGACTGATACAGAAAGCAGAGATGGAGACTGGGGTGTAGAAGGATGGTTACAAACAGCAGAGGTTGGAGACTGTGGTACAGAAGGACTGTTACAGAGAGCAGATCTGGAGTCTGGGGAGCAGAAAACCTGTTGCAGAGGACAGAGGTTGGAGACAGGGGTGGAGAAGAAATTTTACAGAGAGCAGTGTTTGAAGACTGGGGTGCAGAAGGATTGTGAAGAGAGCAGAGGTGTCAGACTGAGGTTCAGTAGGACTGTTACAGAGACCAGACTTTGGAGACCGAGGTGTAGAAGCACTTTTACAGAGAGCAGAGTTTAGAGTCTGAGGTCCAGATGGACTGTTACAGAAAGCAGAGGTTGAAAATTGGGGTGCAGAAGGACCATTACAGAGACCAGACTTTAGAGACTGCGGTATAGAAAAACTGTTACAGAGAGCAGAGTTTGGAGACTGGGGTGCAGAAGGAATGTTACAGAGAGCACAGGTTGGAGACTGAAGTGCAGAAGGATAGATACAGAGAGCAGAGTTTTGAGACTGAGGTTCAAAAGGACTGATACAAAAAGCAGAGTTTGGAGACTGGGGTGCTGAAAGACCGGTACGGAGAGCAGAGGTTGGAAACTGGGGAGCACAAGTACTGTTGCAGAGGACAAAGTTTGAAGACTGGGGTGCCGCATGACACTTGCAGAAGGCAGATGTTAAAGACTGGGGTGGAGAAGGAATGTTACAGAGAGCAGAGTTTGGAAACTGGAGTGCAGAAGGATCTTACACAGAGCAGAGTTTGGAGACTGGAGTGCAAAAGGACTGTTGCAGAGAGTAGAGGTTGAAGACTGGGTGGAGAAGAATCGTTGCAGAGAGAAGAGGTTGGAGAATAGGGTGCAGAAGGCCTGTTTCAGAGAGCAGAGATTGGAGACTGGCTTGCAGAAGTCCTGTTACAGAGAGCAGAGTTTGGAGACTGTTGTGCAGAAGGACTGTTACAGAGTGCAGAGTTTAAAGACTGGGTTCTATAAGGATCTTACAGAGAGCAGAGTTAGGAGAATGAAGATCAAAAGACTGTGACAGACAGCAGAAGTAGGAGACTGGGGTGCAGAAGGGTCTTTGCAGAGAGTAGAGTTTTAAGACTGAGGGGCAGAAGGACTGTTGCAGAGAGCACATGTTGGAGACTCGGGTGCAGAAGAACTGTTGCAGACAGCATAGGTTGGAACTTTGGTGAAGAAGGATCGTTGCAGAGAGCAGAGGTTGTAGACCGGTGTGCAGAAGCAATGTTACAGAGAGCAGAGTTTGGAGACTCGGTTGCAGAAAAATCTTAGAGAAAGCACAAGTTGCAGACTGAGGTGCAGAAGGACTTTTACAGAGTGTAGAGTTTGGAGACTGATTTGCAGAAGGACCCTTGCATAGAACAGAGTTTGAAGACTGAGGTGCAGAAGGATTGTTACAGAGATCAGAGTTCGGAGACTCTGGTGCAGAAGGACTCTGTAGAGAACAGACGATGGAGACTTGGGTCCAGAAGGATCATTGCAGGAAGAAGAGTTTGGAAACTGGAGTGTAGAAGTACTGTTGCAGAGAGCAGATGTTGGAGACTGGGGTGCAGAAGGACTGTTGCAGAGAGCAGAGTTTGGAGAATGTGGTGCAGAAGGACTGTTGCAGAGAGCAGAGTTTTGAGACTGCGGTGCAGTAGGATCATTGCAGAGAGCAGAGGTTGGAGACTGGGGTGCAGAAGGATCCTTGAAGAGTGCAGATTTTGAAGACTGGGGTGCATAAAGCCTGCTACAGAGAGCAGAGTTTGGAGACTGAGGTGCAGAAAGACTGTTACAAAAACTAGAGGTTGGGAATTGGAGTGCAGTAGAACCGTTACAGAGACCAGAGTTTGGAGACTGCGGTATAGAAAAACTGTTACAGAGCGCAGAGGTTGGAGATTGGGGTGCAGAAGGACTGTTGCAGAGAGCAGAGATTGGAGACTGAGGTCTAGAAAGATCGTTGCAGAGACCAGAATTTGGAGACTGGGGTGCAGAAAGACTGTTGTAGAGAGCAGAGTTTAGAAACTAGGGTGTAGAAGGACTGTTGCAGAGAGCAGATGTTGGAGACTCGAGTGCAGATGGACTGATACAGAGAGCATAGTTTGGAGACTGGGGTGCAGAAGGATCTTAGAAAGAGCAGAGGTTTTATACTGGGGTGCAGAAGAACTGTTGCAAAAAGCAGAGGTTTGACACTGGGGTGCAGAAGTATCGTTGCAGAGAAAAGTGTTTGGGGACTGGGATGCAGAAGGCCTGTTACAGAGAGCAGAGTTTGGAGACTGGGGTGCAGAAGAACCATTACAGAGAGCAGAGGTTCGAGACTGCGGTACAGAAGGACTGTTACAGAGAGCAGAGGTTGGAAACTGGGGAGCAAAAAGACTGTTGTAGAGAACAGAGGTTGAAGACTGGGGTGCAACCGGATCATTGAAAAAAGCAGTAGTTGGAGACTGGGATGGAGAAGGAATGTTATAGAGAACAGAGTTTGAAAACTGGTTTGCAGAAGGATCTGAAACAGAGCAGAGGTTGGAGACTGGGGTGCAGAAGGAGTGTTGCAGAGAGCAGACTTTGGAGACTGAGGTGCAGAAATATTGTTGCAGAGAGCAGAGCTTGGATACTGAGGTGCAGAAGACAGTTGCAGAAAGCAGAGGTTGGAGACTGAGGTGCAGAAGGAATGCTACAGAGAGTAGAGGTTGTAGATTGGGGTTCAATAGTCCTGTTACAGAGGGCAGAGGTTGGAGACTCAGATGCAGAAGGACTGTTACAGAGAGCAAAGGTTGGATACAGTGGTTCAGAAGGATCTTACAGAGAGCAGAATTTTGAGACTGACGTGCAGAAGGACAGTTGCAGAGATCAGAGGTTTGAGACTAGGGTGAAGTTGGATCACTGCAGAGAGCAGAGGTTGGAGACTGCGGTGCAGAAGGATCGTTGAAGAGAGCAGATTTTGGAGACTGGGGTGCAGAAGGCCTGTTGCAGAGGACAGAGGTTGGAGACTGTGGTGCCACAGGACACTTGCAGGAAACATAGGTTAAAGACTGGGGTGGAGAAGGAATGTTACAGAGAGCAGAGTTTGGAAACTGGAGTGCAGAAGGATCTTACAGAGAGCGGAGTTTGGAGACTGTGGTGCAGGAGGACTGTTGCATAGAGCAGAAGTTGGATACTGAGTTGCAGAAGGATCGTTGCAGAGAGCAGAGGTTGGACACTGGGGTGAAGAAGGACTGTTGCAGAGAGCAGACGTTGGAGACTGGGATGCAGAAAAATCGTTGCAGACAGAAGAGGTTTGAGACTGGGGTGCAGAACGACTGTTACTGAGAGTAGAGTTTGGAGACTGAGGTGCAGAAGAATCGTTGCTGAGAGCAGACTTTGAAGACTGAGGTTCAATAGTACTGTTACAGAGTGCCAAGTTTGGAGACTGGGGTGCAGAAGAACTATTACAGAAAGCAGAATTTTTAGACAAGGTTGCACAAGGATTTTACAGAGGTTGTAGACCAAGGTACAGCAGGACTTTTACAGAGAGCAGAGGTTGGAGACTAGGGTGCAGAAGGATCGTTGCAGAGAACATAGTTTTCAGACTGAGGTGCAGAAGGACTTTTGCAGACAGCACATGTTGGAGACTGGGGTTCAAAAGGACTGTTGCAGAGAGCAGAGTTTAAAGACTGGGGTGCAGAAGGATCGTTGTAGAGAGCAGAGGTTGAAGACTGGGGTGCAGAAGGAATGTTATAGAGAAAAGAGGTCGGAGACTGGTGTGCAGCATGACAGTTGCAGAGAGCACTGGTTGGAGACTGGGGTGCAGAAGAAATGTTGCAGAGAATAGAGGTTTGAGACTGGGGTGAAGATGGACTTTAGCAGAGAGCCGTGTTTGGATACTGATGTGCATAAGGACCATTACAAAGATCAGTGTTTGGAGATTGAGGTGCACAAGGACTTTTTCAGAGAGCATAGGTTGGATACTGGTTTGCAGTAGTACTTTTACAGAAATCAGAGGTTGGATACTGGGATGCAAATGGATCATACAGAGAGCAGAGTCTTGAGACTCAGGTGCAGAAGGACTGTTGCAGAGAGCAGAGTTTAGAAACTGAGGTCCAGAAGGATCATTGCAGAGAGAAGAGGTTGGAAACTGGATTGCAGAAGGCCTGTTACAGAGTGCAGAGTTTGGAGATTGGGGTGCAGTAGGTTTATTACAGGCAGGAGAGGTTGGAGATTGTGGTGCAGAAGGATCATTTCAGAGAGCAGAGTTTTGAGACTGGGGTGCAGAAGGACCGTTACAGATTGCAGAACTTGAAGATTGAGGTGGAGAAGGATCTTGCAGAGAGCAGAGGTTGAAGACTGAGGTGCAGTAGAATCGCAACAGAGAGCACAGTTTGGAGACTGGGGTGCAGAAAAAATGTTGCAGAGAGCAGAGTTTTGAGACTGGGGTGAATAAGCACTTTAGTAGAGAGCAGAGGTTGGAGACTGGGGTGCAGAAGAACCGTTGCAGAGAGCAGATTTTGGAGACTGGGGTGGAGAAGGACTGTTACAGAGAGCAGAGTTGGAGACTGGGGTGCAGAAGGATTGTTACAGATAGCACAGTTTTGAGACTAGGGTGCAGATGGATCGTTGCAGAGAGCAGAGTTTTCAGAATGAGGCTTAGAAGGACTGTTACAGAGAGCAGAGTTTGTAATCTGAGGATCAGAAGGACTTTTACGGAAAGGAGAGTTTGGCAATTCTCGTGTAGAAGAACCGTTATAGAGACAAGAGGACAGAAGGACTGTTAGAGAGAGCAGAGTTTGGAGACTGGGATGCAGAAGAACCGTTGCAGAGAGCAGATTTTGGAGACTGGGGTGGAGAAGGACTGTTACAGAGAGCAGACGTTGGAGACTGAGGTGCAAAAGTATTGTTACAGAGAGCAGAGGTTGGAGACTGGGGTGCAGAAGGACCATTACAGAGAGCAAAGGTTGGAGACTGAGGTGCAGAAAGACTTTTAAAGAGAGAAGAGATTGGATACTGGGGTGCAGAAGAACTGCTACAAAAAGTAGAGTTTCGAGACTGGGATGAAAAATGATCTTTCAGAGAGCAGAGTCTGGAGACTGGGGTGCAGAAAAACTGTTGCAGAGAGCAGAGGTTTGATTCTGAGGTGCAGAAGGATCGTTGTCGAGAGAAGAGGTTGAAGACTGGGGTGCAGCAAGATTGTTACAGAAAGCAGAGGCTGGCAATTGGGGAGCAGAAGGACCGTTACAAAGAGAAAAGTTTGGAGACTGCGATACAAAAGGACTGTTACAGAGAGCAGAGGTTGGATACTTGGTAGAAGAAGGATCCTTTCAGAGAGAAGAAGTTGGAGACTAGGGTGCAGAATGACTGTTATAGAGAGCAGAGGTTGGAGACTGAGTTGCAGATGGATTGTTACAGAGAGCAGATGTTGGAGACTGGCGACAGAAACAAAGTTACAGAATGCACAGTTTGGAGACTGGGGAGCAGAAGAAATGTTGCAGAGAGCAGAGGTTGGACCTGGGGTGCAGAAGGACTATTGAAGAGAACAAATTTAGAGACGGAGGTGCAGAAGAACTGATACAGAGAGCAGAGGTTGGAGACTGAGGTCCAGAAGAATTGTTATAGTGATCAGAGTGTGGAGCCTGGGTGCAGAAGAAGTGTTACAGAAAGCAGAATTTTGAGATTGGGGTCCAGAAGAACTGTTACCGAGAGCAGAGGTTAAAGAGTGGGGTGCAAAATGACTGTTCCAGAGAGCAGAGTTTGGAGAATGAGGTGCAGAAGGACTGTTACAGAGAGGAGAGGTTGGAAACTGGTGTGCAGAAGGACCGTTGCAGAGAGCAGAGGTTGGAGCTTGGGGAGAATATGGATTGTTACAGAGAGCAGATGTTGGAGACTGGGGTGCAGAAGGACTCTTACAGAGAGCAGAGGTTGGAAACTGAGGTGCAGAAGGCTCATTTCAGAGAGTAGAGGTTGGAGACTGGGGTGCAGAAGGACCGTTACAGATTGCAGAGGTTGGATACTGTGGTGCAGAAGGACTTTTACAGAGAGGGGAGGTTGGAGACTGTGGTGTCAAAGGATTCTTACAGAGAGCATAGGATGGAGACTGGGGTTCAGAAGGATTGTTACAGATAGCAGAGTTCTGAGATTGGGGTTCAGTAAAACTGTTAAAGAGAGCAGAGGTTGGAGACTGTGGTGCCGAAGGATCATTGCAGAGAGCAGACGTTGGAGACTGAGGTACAGAAGGATTGTTACAGAGAGCAGATTTTGGACACTGATATGCAGAAGGAGTGTTACAGAGAGCAGATGTTGGAGACTGGGGTGCAGAAAAACTCTTACAGAGAGCTGAGGTTGGAGACTGCTGTGCAGAATGACTGTAGCAGAGAGCAGATTTTGGAGACTGCAGTGTAGAAAAACTGTTGCAGACAGCAGACGTTGGAGACTTTGATGCAGAAGTATCGTTGCCGAGAGCAGATGTGGAAGACTAGTTTGTAGAAGAACTTTTGCTCAGAGCAAAGGTTGGAGACTGGGGTGCAGAAGGACTGTTGCAGAGAGCAGAGGTTTGTTACTGTGGTGCAGAAGGACTGTTACAGAGAGCAGAGGTTTCAGACTGGGGTGCAGAATAACTGATACGGAAAGTAGAGTTTGTAGCCTGGGGTTCAAAAGGAGTGCTGCAGAAAACAGAGTTTGGATACTGGGGTGCAGAATGACTGTTACAGAGAGCAAAGTTTGGAGAACAGAGCGGAGAAAGATCTTACAGAGAGCAGAGGTTGGAGAATGGGGTGCAGAAGTACTGTTGCAGAGAGCTGAGGTTGGAGACTGAGTTGCAGAAGAATCGTTGCAGAGAGAAAAGGTTGGAGACTGGGTTGCAGAAGGCCTGTTACAGAGAGCAGACTTTGGAGACTGAGTTGCAGAAGACCTGTTACAGAGAGCACATGTTGGAGACTGAGGTGCCGAAGGACTGTTACAGAGAGCAGACGTTGGACACAGAGGTGCAGACGGATTGTTACAGAGGGCAGAGATTGGATACTGGGGTGCAGAAGGACCATTACAGAGAGCACACAATGGAGACTGAGGTGCAGAAAGACTTCTACAGAGAGCAGAGTTAGGAGACTGAGGTGCAGAAGGATCGTTGCAGACAGAAGATTTTGAACACTGGGGTGAAGAAGGACTGTAACACAAAGCAGAGGTTGGCAATTGGGGAACAGATGGACCGTTACAAATAGAAGAGGTTGGAGACTGCGATGCAAAAGGACAGAGGTGCAGAAGAAGTGTTACAAGAGCAGAGGTTTAAGACTGGTGTGCAGAAGGATTGTTGCAGAGAGCAGCATTTTCAGACTGAGGTGCAGAAGGACTGTTGCAGAGAGCAGATGTTGGATCATCGGGTGCAGAAGGATCTTTGCAGGGAGCAGAGGTTGGAGACTTGGGTGCAGAAGGTCTATTAAAGAGAGCAGAGTTTGGAGATTGGGGTGCAGAAGGACTGTTACAGAGAGCAGAGTATGGAGAATTGGTTGAAGAAAGATATTACAGAGAGCAGAGTTTAAAGACTTAGGTGCAGAAGGACTTTTACAGAGAGTAGAGTTTGGAGACTGAGGAGCAGAAGGAACGTTGTAGAGAGCAGAGGTTGGAGACTGATGTCCAGACGGATTGTTACAGACATCAGAGGGTGGAGACTAGGGTTCTAAAGGATCATTGCAAAGAGCAGATGATGTAGACTGGTGTGCAGAAGGATCATACAGAGAGCATAGGTTGGAAACTGAGCTGCATAAGGACTGTTACAGAGAGCAGTGGTTGAAGACTGGGGAGCAGAAGGATCGTTGCAGAGAGCAGAGGTTGGAGACTAAGGTGCGGAATGAACGTTGAAAAGAGCAGAGGTTGGAGACTGTGATGGATAAGGATACTTAAAGAGAGAAGATGTTGGAAACTGGGTTGCAGAAGGACAGTTACAGACAGCACAGGTTGAAGACTGGGGTGCAGAAGAAATGTTGCAGAGAGTAGAGTTTGGAGACTAGGTTGCAGAAGGACTGTTACCGAGAGAAGAGGTTGTAGACTGAGGTGCAGAAGGACTGTTCCAGAGAGGCGCGGTTGGAGACTGGGGTACAGAAGAACTGATACAGAAAGCAGACTTTGGAGACTGTGGTGCAGAAGGACTGTTGCAGAGAACAGAGTTTGGAGACTGGGGTGCAGAAGGACCTATGCAGAGAGCTGAGGTTGGAGACTTAGGTGCCTAAGATTGTTACAGAGAGCAGAGGTTGGATACTGGGGTGCATATGGACTGTTTCAGAGAGCAGAGATTGGAGACTGTGGTGCAGAAGAATCTTATATAGAGCAGAGATTGGAGACTGGGGTGCTGAATAACTGTTGCAGAGAGTGGAGGTTGGAAACTGAGGTGCAGAAAGATCGTTACAGAGAAAAGAGGTTGGAGACTGGAGTGCAGAAGGCCTGTTACAGAGAGCAGAGTTTGGAAACTGGAGTGAAGAAGGCGATTTACAGAGAGTAGAGGTTGGAGACTGGGGTGCAGAAGGTCTGTTACAGATAGCACAGTTCGGAGACTGGGGTATAGAAGGATCGTTGCAGAGAGCAGAGGTTTCAGACTGAGGTGCAGATGGACTCTTACAGAGAGCATAAGTTGGAGTCTGAGGTGCAGAAGGACTATTATATAAAGAAGATGTTGGCAATTGGGGTGCAGAAGGACCATTACAGAGAGAAGAGTTTGGAGACTGCAGTACAGAAGGACTGTTACAGATAGCAGAGTTTGGAGACTGGGGTGCAGAAGGACCATTTCAGAGAGAAGAGGTTGGAGCCTGAGGAGAAGAAGGATCATTGCAGGGAGCAGATGTTGGAGACTGGGCTGCAGAAGGACTGTTACAGAGAGCAGAGGTTGGAGACTGAGGAGCAGAAGGACTTTAACAGAGAGGAGAGGTTGGAGACTGGGGTGCAGAAGGATTCTTACAGAGAGCAGAGGATGGAGACTTGGTTGCATAAGGAGTGTTACAGAGAGCAGAGTTTGGAGATTCTGGTTCAGAAGAACTGTTAAAGAGAGCAGAGTTTTGAGACTGGGGTTCAGAAAAATTGTTACAGAGTGCAGAGTTTTGATTCGGGTGCAGCAGGACCATAACAGAGAGTAGAGCTTGGAGACTGGTGTGCAGAAGAACTGTTACAGAGAGAAGAGGTTGGAGACTGCAGTGCAGAAGGCCTGATACAGAGACCATTGGTTGGAGACTGAGGTGCAGAAGGATCATTACAGAGAGCAGAGTCTGGATACTGAATTGCAGAAGGACTGTTACAGAGAGCAGAGGTTAGAGATTGAGTTGCAGAAAGATTGTTATAGAGAGCAGAGGTTAGAGATTGAGTTGCAGAAAAACTGTTACAGAGAGCAGAGTTTGAAGACTGTTGTGCAGAAGTATCATTGCAGAGAGCAAAAGTTGGAGATTGAGGTGCAGAAGGATCTTCCCGATAGCAGAGGTTGGAGACTGGGGTGCAGAAGGAAAGTTACAGAGAGCATAGGTTGGATACTGGGGTGCAGAAAAAATGTTGCAGAGAGCATAGACTTAAGACTGGGGTGCAGAAAGACTGTTGCAGAGAGCAGAGGTTGGAGACTGAGGTGCAGAAGGACTGTTACAGAGAGCAGAGTTTGGAGACTGGTTTGCAGAATGACTGATACACAAAGCAGAGTTTGGACACTGGGGTGCGGAAGGACCGTTACAGAGAGCAGAGTTTGGAGACTGAGGTATAGAAGGACTGTTACAGAGAGCAGAGTTTTCAGACTTGGTTGCAGAATGACTGTTGCAGAGAGCAGAGTTTTTAGACTTAGGTGCAGAATAACTGTTGCAGAGATCAGATGTTCGAGAGTAGGGTGCAGAAGGACTCTTTCAGAGAGCAGAACTTTGAGACTGGGCTGCAGAAGGATTCTTGCATTGAGCAGAGGTTGGAGACTGGGGTGCAGAAGGCCTGTTACAGATATCACAGTTTGGAGACTGGTGTGCAGAAGGATATTATAGAGAGCAGAGTTTGGAGACTGAGGTGTAGAAGGACTGTTACAGAGAGCAGAGTTTGGAGACTGGGTTGCAGAATGATTGTTGCAGAGAGCAGAGTTTTCAGACTGAGGTGCAGAAGGACTGTTGCAGAGAGCAGATGTTCAAGACTGGTGTGCAGAAGGAGTGTTTCAGAGAGCAGAACTTGGACACTGTGGTGGAGAAAGATTGTTGCAGGGAGCAGAGGTTGTAGACTGGGGAGCAGAATGACTGTTATAGAGAGCAGAGGTTTTAGACTGGGTTGCAGAAGGCCTGGTACAGAGAGCAGAGCTTTGACACTGTGGTGCAGAATGATTGCTGATAGCTGGTGAGCCTCTTTCTGGACACCTTCTTTTCCGCACAGTCCATCAGGCCTTCTCTCCTCATCCTGAACTCTTTTGGCTTTATGAGTACCTGTGACTTCCACAGTCACTCTAAGCCATGACTCCCAGGGCTATATCCTGGGAACCTGTCCCGCTGCCTCCTGGAATCTCCTTGGAGAGACCCCGCAGGTACCCAGACTCCAGGCCCAACCTCCTTCCCTCCTTTCCTCTCCCCAGACACGCTTCTTCTCATTTTTTTTAATGTTTTCATGAGTGATCCCACTGCCACTCAGCTACCCCACAGACCAGGTGCCCTTTTGTATTCTCGTCACCAGGACTTTAAAGTGCTCCACCCAGGGCTCCTCTTCAGAGCTTTTCCCCAAGCTCCAAATATCACATCTTCAGTTACCAGATATTTCCTTTTAATCTTTTTTGGCACCTGATAACTCTCACAGACTACATGAAGGTATTCTAACCAAAGCACATGGACTGTAGAGACTATTATGGCTTAGAAATAAGGTATCCCTTCACCAAAAGCTCAGGGTCAGCCACAGTAGCAGTGTTCAGAGGTGAAATGATTAGACTGTGAGACTTGTGACCTAATCTGTGGATCAATCCGTTTTATGGGTTAATTATCTGAAAGGCCCACTGTACTGGGAGGAGTGTGAGCAGGTGGAGTGTGGCTGGGGACATGCCCTGGGGAATCACATCTTGTCCCCTGCGAACTGTCTCCTCCCGTCCCATCACCCGCCCCAATTTTTTGGCTGCCATGAGCTAGGGACGCTTCCCCCCTTGTTCCCTTCCACCTTGGCATCCCAACTCATCTCAGGCCGGCAGCAATTGGTCAGCTGGCCCCAAACCAAACCTCCAAGCCAAAAGGCCAGAGTGCATCTCCCCCTCCGGGTTGTTCTGGTCAGGCCTGTGGTAATTGTGGCAACCGTGGACTCACCCAGGGAGTAGGTGTTATGAGTGGATTGGACTTACAACCGTTTCCTAAATCCACAGATTCTCTCATTTTCAGAGCTCAAGCCATTTCCTTCTGGATGGGCTGTTTCCAGCCTGCCCTCACCTAGAATGTGGTCTACTAGTGATTATTGAGATTCTCCAGCCGACCTGGTCCTGCCCATTTGCACACCACAGCTAGCTCCTAGGCAGCCAGACACATGGACCTCCTGCTGCCCACTGATGAGAGAAGAGAGATTTTCTGAGGACCCAGTTTGAAATCCACTCTTATTTTTTTTTTAAAGACCACACTCAGAGGGCATGTTTCAGGCAGTCCTTCACATGCGTCTTTGAGAAATCAGACTCACAATGATTTTTGTGATTCTCTACCAGGCTCCAATAACCACCGCTCTACTCCCTACTTCGTTGAGATCAACTTTTTAGCTTCCACAAAGAAGTAAAAAACTGCTATTTCTCTTTATGTGTCTGGCTTATTTCACTTAATATAATGTCTCCCATGAGCTAGTTTTAAATAGAAACTGCACAACAAATTCTTTTATGTCAGATTTAAATTTTATTCTGAAGAGATAATTCGAAATGGTCACATATGTTTATGTAGGAAAATTTTCATTAAAATATTTATAGGACTAGAGATGATCTGAATGTTTAGCCAAAGGGGAGAGATTAAGTTTATTTAAGAGAGATGTAAGTTTATTGATCATCTCAATAGATGCAGAAAAAGCATTTAACAAAATATAGCACCCCTACCTGTCAAAACAGTAGAAACACTAGGGACAGAAGGAACTTTGTAAAAGCATTGTAAAAGCTATCTATGCTAAACCCAAGGCAGCATCATTCTAAGTGGAGAAAGGTTGAAAGCATTCACTCTAAAAACTGGAAGAAGACAGGGTGCCCCCTCTTTCACCAATTCTATTCAATTACATCCTTGAAATTGCCAGAGCCATTGGACAAAAGAAAGAAATTAAAGATATACAAATAGGCCAAGACGAATTCAAATCTAACTCTTTGCTAATAGGATCATGTCATCTTCTTAAATTTTTTATTATAGCATAATTGTTATACATAGAAGTTGGGTTGATTTGGAAAAGATCCTACGTGCAATGAATCTGATTTACAGCATTCAGTCCCCACCCCCCCATCTCCCTCTCCTTCCACCCCCATTCTCCTTTCTCTACTGATCTTTCTTTGGGTCATTTATCTGTTAATTTCTGAATGGTGCTTTCTACATACACATACAGGTGCAGTCCCCTGTGGTAGACTTCCATGTGCACATAACAAGATCTTCGTAAAGACCTTTCACATTTCCTCCCTTCCAAACCTCTCCACCCTCTCATTCTCCTTCTACTCCACTGATCTTCCCTGTATACTTAAGATAGCAAGTCCAACCCCACTTCATCAACTTCTTTCCTCTATTTTGCTCTGGCCCTGATAATTTCAGCATTGTAGAGGAATATTTAACTTATGCCTTTCTGAACACAGAGATCAAGATTGATGTAAAATGAAAAAAACTCTACATTGGAAAACACTGAAGGCAACACCGACTGCTTCTGCAGAAGATGACTCTGCTTTGTAAAATTTTCTTAACATTTGCAATGAAAATGAACTTCTCCAAAAATCCTATGTTTACGTAAAAGGAAAACAGGAGACAGAGATTACTGAGGCAGTGAGAAATGACTTCACACCATGATGAGGTCGAATGGCTTTCTGTTGGCTTCTAGCAATTCTCTAGTTACGCTGACCCACCATCACCCATGCAAATGTGTGCAGCTCCATGGGTCTGATTCCCTGAGTCCAGTCCCACAGGTTATCAGTCTCCAGGCTGCTTTTCATTCGATATTATTTGCCATGTTGCTGCAGATTAACAAGCCTGTTTGGGGTGCTCTCAGTCCATTCTTATCATGGTCTCTTTTTCTGTGTTTTGTAGCTATGACAACATTGGAAATGATCAATCAATCATTTGTTACTGAATTCATCTTCTTGGGATTTTCCAACCACTCCAATCTACAGGGCTGGTTCTTTCTGCTCTTTCTGGTCATTTACCTGACCACTCTCCTGGGGAACATGCTCATAATAGTGGCCACCAGGGTCAATCCTGCTCTCCACACTCCAATGTACTTTTTCCTCAGCAATTTGAGCTTCTTGGACGTCTGCTACACATCCACCACCCTCCCAGTACTGCTAGTGAACTTCTTCTGGGAGAAGAAGGCCATTTATTATGAGTGCTGCCTTTCCCAGATCTCCTTCTTGGTGACAAGTGCTGGCACAGAGGTGTCTTACTGGCTGTGTGGCCAGTATGACTGCTGTGTGGCCACCTGCCGTGCTCCTCAGTACCCAGTCATCATGAGTGTGAAGGTCTGTGTTGGCCTGGTGACTGGGTCTTGGCTGTGTGGGCTGGTGAATTTGGTCACACACACGGTGCTGGCCATCACACTCACTCTGTGTGGGCCCCACCAGATCAGCCACTTTCTCTGTGACACCCCATTGCTCCTGAAGCTCTCCTGTTCAGACACCTTTGTCAACGAGTGTCTGCGCTCCACGTTGTCAGTGCCACCATGGGCCCGAGCCCCTGCCTCTTCACTGCAGGCTCCTACGCACTCATCATGGCGGCCATCCTGGAGATTCCCTCTGCCCAGGGCAGGAAGAAGGCCTTCTCCACCTGTGCGTCCCCCCTCACTGTCGTGGTGGTCTTCTATGGAACAGCCAACTTCCACTATGACAGGCCCAGAGAAGGCTAGACACAGACACCCTGGTCTCTGTGCTCTTCTGTGTGGTGACCCCCATGTTGAAGCCCATCATTTATATCCTGAGAAACAACAAGGTCCAGAGTGCCCTGAGGAAGCTGGCTGGGAGACAGACTGTATAATGAGATTAGAACTAGATGATGGATTCATTCTAAAAAATGTCTTAGTTGTAGAAATATGTGAACTCTTCAGCAGCAATTACAAAAGCACTCTCTCCATACACAGTGTCTCATGACCACTGTGGTGCCCCTCCAACAAGGGGAAGCACACTGTGCTAAGTATGTGACACATTGTGACCTCACCTGGGTTCTCTAATCCACAGGTATTTCAGAATATTTTTATTACTTTTCTCTCCAAAAAAAGCCTATACACAAAGCAGTCAATCTCCTTTCCCCCAATATTGCAGCTCTAGCCAACACTAGTGAATGTGAAGTGCTATATGCACTGTGACTTTGACTTGCATTTTCCTAATGGATCTTGATTCTAACTTTTTAATAAACACCATTTCTGTGTTTCTCTTTCACATGTGGAAAATCCCATGTATACACTGGAGTTACTGTGGATATTTTTAATGAATTAATACCATATACGCCTTTTAGATCTGACTCCTTTTTCTTAGGATGTTTGTAATTTTCAGTTATATTGTAGCTTGTAATAGTATTTTAGTTTATTCCTCCTTATTGTCACTGATTTCCATCTTATGAAAATGCCACATTTCTTTGTTCATTTCCCACTGGATAGTAATTTTTACTTTGTGTCTGTGTGGGTGTCGTACTGCAGATTGAAACCGGAGCCTCCTGCACACTAAACAATGTTCTACCACTAAGCCAAAGCCCAACCCTTTTAAAAATTTTGTTTTGAGACAGGGTCTTGCAAATTTGTGCAGGTTGTCCATGAATTTGTGATCCTCCTTCCTCAGCTTCTTGAGTAGCTAGATTACAGACCTGCCTGTTCATTTTCACTTTTTGAGTAATATGAATAAGATTTGTATATATATAATATGAACATAATATATAATATAAACATTATATGAACATTCATGTACAAATCATTGCTGGACAACTTTTTTATTTTTCTTGAGTTTGTAAGTAGGAGTGGAAGAGGTGAATTGTTAACTCCATATTTAACTTTCTGAAAAAGATCCAGATCATTTTTAGACCAGTGGAACCAGCTTATTTTATTATTAAGAGTGGTAAATAAAGCTCCTGATTTCCTCACTCCCTTAACAACACATCATTATCATTCCTTTTATTGTGACGACCCTGGAATGTGTGAAGTGCTTCATCAAATGTGCTTTAGCTTTGCCTTTCCCTGATGGCTAATCATTCTAAGATCTTTTAGGAGTACTGTTAATGTGTCTCTCCTAAGCATAAGAAAAACCCCATTGTATTATGGGAAATTTTAAGTTTTAGAGACTTACGTCTTTATCTAATACTTTTATTTTTATTTTTGTGCAGTAAAATACTACAAGACTTTCAAGATTGTTGTCTTTTCTCCATCTGTGCCCGAAAGAGCTGTTTGATGACTCTTTTTATTCCCTACTTGTAAACTCTATAGCAAACAATTTCTTCACCAGGTCATGAGCATCAGCAGGATCATAAAATTAAGGGGCACGAAGTCATACAGGGTTTGGTAAGGGATCAGCCCTTAGCAGGAGTGGATCAGCTGAAGATAGTGGGGATGCTTTTAATATTGTGGCTTCTGATATCTGTCAATCTGGCAAAGTATGTAACATGAAGTAAAAACTTCATATGCCGTGCAAAATTCATCCCAATAAGTGTACAGCCACCCTGACCCCTTCTCTCCCTAGCGGGAAGGGAAGGCAGTCTTGAGGTTTCATCCACCCACAACTTCTTAGCAGAAATCTCACTCTGAACTTTGCTCACCCATATCCCAAAAGAGAGAGAATGCTGATCTTCTCGCTGCATGCTGGGAACAGGTGATTGCCAAGACATTAATGAATCTAACAGGGAATTAACTGCTCTCCATTGTTGCAGTTGAACTCAAGCCTTTGCCCTTGAGTTGTGTTTGCACACTGAGGAGTCCCAGAGCAGCTGCAGAGGAAATGCTTAATGCATATTCCCAACAGGTCGGCCCCAGACCTCTATAAATGTTCATCACAGGAAAATGAATTGTGAGAGATCAGAGGATATTTACTCCTTCATGAGGCCACAGATATGCGACAGGCAACTTTCAGAATAACAGGTCCGTTTTGTGGTGAATGGAGACCAACAGCCAGTTTTACCAAGAGCTTTCTTTGCAGCCCAGGTGCTAGTATGAAGAGCAGCAAGGGCCACACTTAAACCAGAAATCAACGCCTCTCTGTGAGAGTTGCTGGATAGTAGTTTATTTACCATCACAATTTTCAAAAACACTATCCCAGATTCAGGATATACCTACACCTTAAAAACATATTACAGAATATTGTACATACTTTCATTACCGTTTTGATGGCATTTATGTATAGCACCTTTTCTATGTGTGTCTAAGTTTCCACAATACTTCTTGTATTGCCAGAGTAGAAATAACTTCAGAGGTTATCACAAAATCTGAGGGATTTAGCATGATGCCTCCAGTACTGGAAGAAAACCCAAAACATAACCAGATACCCTGGGATGCCTAAACTCCTTAAGTGAGATGATGTGTGAGGAAAATTACTTATGGTAAACAATAGATAATGCTAAGTGTTAATCCTCTGCTTTTGATGAGCAGGACAGAAAGGGATAATTTTTAGGGAGAAAGTATAGGGATATATTCCCATCATGATACAATATAGCATAACAATAGACCTACCAAAATATCTGTTTAAATGAAAATCATTATTGTAGAAGTAGTTATGTTTAGAAACGTACTCATTCACTAACTAGGAGTTTTCATCTTTATCTTACAACACATGGATGCTTGGGGAGGGGAGTTGCAAGCAATTTATTAACTGTAATAAATCCCTGAAGCTTGTGAGTAATCTACTTCATACACAATCCCCCTCCTTTAGAAATATTATATTTTGGGGTCACTCATAAGTGACTTCATTCTCGGTCACCTGACTTTGAGATGACTGATTGGGAAAGAAAGATGCAGAGCTGCTTGTTCTGTGGGAACTGAGCCGATGGTCTTCATAAGGGATATGTTTAGAAGATAGGAGACACTGAGTTCCTCAGAAGCCGCTGGGCTATGCTGCCTCACTTATGCCCACAGAGGCTTTATTTTTCTCAGCAAGATATCTGCACCAGAACCACTGAACAGAAATGTACTCTAGCCTCTGTCAAGTCTCTGTTAGATCCTTTAGGTCCCACACAGTATTGTCTTTAAAGAATCTTTTAAAAACTCTGCTTCATGGATGTACTTGACAGACCTTCTTCATTCTTCAAACCGTTACTGAGTGCACATTTACACAAGGTGATGTCCTAGTGTTTAGAACACAATTGAGAAACCCAAATAGGACCTGGAGGAGAGCATATTCAAGATGGAATGAGGGGATTTGAAAGTATTAAGTGCTCCATTCCCAGAGCTGCCCAAGCAAACACTAAGGGAAAATAATGATAATTTGTAGATTACATAGAATTGTTACCAAGTTTCCTGCACATATTGAGTTCATCTTCCCTTTAGATTGTAAGTTGGTTGAAGGACAGTGTGGGAGACCAGCTCCAACAGGGGGTCTCAGGAGACGAACGGATCGTGAGGAGTCGGCGAAAGAGAGGGTGGAGAAACAACACAGACACCAAAGTGAAGGTGTTGATCCCAATCTTTACTTGTGAAGTTGATCATATATACTTTTCATTTTGGTAGGCTTACAGTACTTTGTGGTTACAAAACAGGAATCATTATTCAAACAAAACAAAATACTACGTAGGTACAATTAGAATAGAAGAATGTATCTTGGCTTATGCATAAGCAAGCATTTGTACTTTCAGTTCGAGTTTTGCTTTGACCTGTTTCTGCTTAGTTAACTTTTAATAATAGTTACAAATGTCCCAAACTATTGGCCTATACCTTGACTATTCTTTCTTGACTTACTGACTGGAACCGGTGCCATGGTTACGGCAAGTAGTTGATTTGCTATTACTTTTAATCAAACAAAAGTAAGAGCACAAACCATTGTGCACAGGAACAAGAACAAGTTGCCCAGTACTAAGCACTAATCTGTCTTCTTAACATTAATTTTCCTTCTCTAGATTTTAATTTAATCTCTCAAAAACTTCCTTGACAGGAATACAGGGAGTTTTTCTTTAGACATTAACAATTTACACTCCACAGCTGAATCATTGCATTTAGAGCAAACAGATCTGTGTTTTAGAAGTAGTTGCATTAATTGGGAAAGTCATGATTTTTCATTTATACTTAATGGTCATATGAGAAATTAAAACTATACTTATTAAAGGAATACAAAAACAAATCAGCCCATTCCCAGAAACATACTGCGCTCCTCCAGAGGATGGACGCCTTGTGCCATTCACCTCAGTAGGGCCTTGCCATTGCCTGAGTCAGGGGAGGGGCGCAGAAGGACAAGGATCAGATCTTATCCACTTTGGGTTTCTTAGTAGATCTTGCTTAGGACTAAATTAGACCCTGTATAGGAACAAAATTGGTTTGAATTGAAACTAACTACTACCAAGAAAAGAAATTTTAAAATCCTAAATGGAAAAGAGAATTTTTTATTTTGAAGAATTTTATAACTAGAAGGCTCTGAAATATCGTAAGAGGTAAAATTTGTCTTCCCTTTCCCCTTTATGCTAGAAGAAGCACAGGTGAAAGAAAATGAACTGAAAGAGCTGGCACAGTGGTGCACGCCTGTAACCCAGCTGCTCAGAAGGCTGAGGAAAGAGGATAGTGAGTTCAAAGACAGCCTCAGCAAAAACAAGGCACCAAGAAACTCAGTGAGACCCTGTCTCTAAATAAAATATAAAATAGGGCTGGGGATGTGGCTCAGTGGTCAAGCCCCTGAGTTCAATCTCCGGTAACTGCCCCCCTACACCCCGGCCCCAACAAAACAGAACTGAAAGAGATGTTAAATTCTGAATTGAGTGCTGAATCTCCAAGACAGGAGTGAGGCTTTTTCCTGGTGAATTTGTTAAGATTTTAAACCTACCAGTTAAGGGTAAGGGCATCCCTGCATGTTAGGTGAAAGATCTCAGCCTCCCTCAAAGTGTGTCCTTGGACCAGCATCACTGGGAACACTTGGAACTCACTGACTGAGGCCAACTGTTCTGCACAATGACCTCTGATCTTTCCCTCGGCTCCAAGTACCCACACCACATGGAAGGATATGAGGACAACTCTGGGCCAGGCCAGATAGCTCATAGATTTCACAGTAATAAATTCACATTGCCACAAGCACCTGAAATCATTCAGATATTTTTCTGAATAAATTGAACTTTTACTGTGTGTGTGTGTGTGTGTGTGTGTGTGTGTGTGTGTGCGTGTGTGTTTTAAGCAATTTACTGGGAAACATGAAAATTGGATTTAAAACTTTTAATCATTGCTTGTGCTATTGAGATCAAATAGGAATCATTGTTTTCCTGATGTGCATAATTGTTTTCATGATCACACCATTCTTCATAGTTTTGGTCATGCCAATTTTTTTTTTTTTCGTTTGAGGAAATGAATCCCTAAGGTTAGTCAGCAAAATATTTCATTTATTGCCAAAGCAAAAAAAAAAAAAGTTCTTCTTTTAAGACTCTAGACTTATTTATTTTATTTTGTTTATATTTAGATTTTAAAATTAGTTGTGCTTAACTGAAGCACCGACTGTCTATTGAAATTTAAATACTTTAAGCTTCTAAAGACCCTGAGATTTGGAATTTTAATGAAAGCTGTGTTGGCCTATTAATCATGTGCAATGAATTATTAGAACCAAAGACAAGAATGTCTGGGCATTGAAGATAATAAGACAGTTTACTTATATATGGTATTATCATCAGGTAACAAAGTATCACTACAAATAATAGTTATTACATGATAAATTTTCTGAGTCAATTTCTTTTTTGTTTCTTAAATCATAATTGTTAATACATATTAAATGTACAAATTAATGTACATTATGCAAATTAAAGGGATTCATTGATGTTTCCCTACTTGCATTAATATATTGTGCATTAATTTCAATTCTTTTTTCTGTAAAATGGGGATAATAGGTTATCTTATAGGTTGTTGTGTAAACCAAATAAGTTAATGCATGTAAAAGTCTTATAGGCATTTAATAAGTGTTAGGTATTTTATCTAATGTGTGTATCTATTCGTTTACTCAATTTGAAAAATCCTGATTAGATTCAGGTATTTAAAATTCATTTTTTCAAAGAAATTCACTGAGTTTTGATAGAATGGATTATCCAAAATTCAATCTAATTTTTACAGAAAACATGTCACTTTTAAACTACATTAAACAAGGTTTTTAAAGTCAGGCATTTATGTGTATTGAAGCAATCTAAAAAGACTCACACTCAAATTATTTTTCTATGAAATATGCCCTAGATGATTATGATGATTATGGTTATTATTATTGCAGAGCAGAGGATTTACTATTAAGTTAATCTAATTCCTATGCTGCATTATATAAATTGTAAGGAGCAAGTACATATTGTGTCACAAAGTGTCATTCATGAGTTATGATTGTTAATAATGGATTCTAATGGTGACCATGATGATGATTCAATCTAATGCCCTACATTAATAAAGAGCATAGAGAATAAGGAAAATTGTTTGGGTATCATCCTTCACCCTACCCCACACCCGTGACCTACAAGAAATCACCCAGTAAAACCAAGGAAAAACTTACATGTAGATAAAATTATATAAACATACATTGGGAGATTTTTTTAATGCCCCATAAAATTGTCCATTCCTGAACTGACCTTTATATTTAAGACCTTTACAATAGCAGTATACACAACTTCAGAGATTGCATTTTTAAATCCCTGAACATTTTCGTTTAGTTTTCCCTTTTACACATCCACAAACCATGTACCAATTTCCCATAGTAAAATCTGCTGGAACTGCCTTCTATGTGGAATTTTATTTCTTTTTCTGAAAACATCTAGATATCTATCTATAAAAGAGATTGTCATATTGATCTTTTTGACATGGGGAGTTAAAAGAAAGTACATGTCACTGATTTCTAAATGACTTGAAGTTCATCCAGGTAGTTGATAGAGGAAACAGAGAATGTAAGAAATGTCAAGTACATGTAGCTTCCAGCTCCATTATAAAGTTGATTTATTATAAATCAATACTAATAAGGTAACCTCTTGTTTAGGGAAATTATTTAGAGAAAGCGATACCTACAACTGAACTAGATAGCGTGGTGTTTTAGTCATTTCTGGATAAACTTTTGCTACAATTTTCGTGAACACCAAGTATCACAAGAATCCCTACTTTCTCTATTTCCTTCTTTACTTTCTCTATTCTCCTGAAGGATTTCATATTCGCACTTTGCTGTAACAGTGGCCTTCAAGACAATGACTCCCAAATCCACACCTGCAGTTCTAGGCTGTCTGTGAAGGGCATTTCCACGTGATTATCCCACAGATAACTCACATTGAACATTACTCAAATCAAATCCACCAAAGCCTCCTCTACATCTGCTATTCCTCATATATTCCTGTTTTCCTGAGTGATCCCACCAGCTGGCCAGCCTGCCCAAACTGATTTGTTGTCTTTACCGTGTCCTCTTCAATTAGGACTTTAAAGTTCTCCATATCCTTCTCCATGAGGGCTTCAGAGATTTTCTCCCACCTTCAACACAGCACGTCTTCAGATACAGACCACTTCATTTTGATCTTGTTTTAGCACTCAGATCACTCTTTTGAACTAAACAGGTGTGTCTAAAACCTGGAGAACCAGGTTTCACAGTTATCGACCCCGGCTCCTTGGACTCACACGCACAATTCCATGAGTGGGTCTATGTGCGTGTTCTAGACCTAGAGATCTGATGATTTTCTAAAACCCAGTCTATCTCCCTCCAGATGTCCCTGTTTTCAGTCTGGACTCACCTGAAAGAGATTTATGGTTCCCTATTGTTGATACTCGGCAATCATTGATGTCCATGCTCATACCCAAGCCTGGCTTCCAGAGACACACCTGGGCTCTCTGGTGGCCCATGGCATGGTGGGGAGTTGGAGGTTTTCTGAGGTTCCTATTGCCAAGTACCTTGCTTAGAAATCATGCCTGACACAGCTTCACAGAGTCTAGTCCCGGCCCCAAAGGCTGATACCCTGCCACCTCCCCTGAAGTAGCAGGCTCCACAGAATGACCCAGGGCTTGGCAGCATCCACTGGTACTATCCCACCAGCCCCTTGAAGCCTAACTGGAGTCTCCATAGAAACAGGTACATCTCTATGGAAATGGGCTCTCTCCTCACGCCCCAGTTTCATGCAGCTCTCAGAGAAGCTCAATAGTGAGGGTCTTTCCATTTATAGCAATTAGGATAACCAAGTGTTCTGAGCTTGCTGAGCCTTAGATGGCAGATTCCTGCTATATTCTTTGAGATTTCTGCCATCAATGTTGCCTGAGATGCAAACTTGCCATCCCACTAACAATAAGACAGTGTTATCAGTCAAGACCAATCCCACAACCAATAACACACACACACACACACACACACACACACACACACAGACACCTGCACATGCCTATCCATAATGGTGAGCAAGGCTTTGTATCTGTGATACAGACCGAATGCACCCACCAATCACATTCACTGCTTCAAACAGATCGTGATCAGGAAACAACTGATGTCACTTCTAAAATGTGATATGTCCTGGACTATCACTGTGGTAAAAAAAGAAATAGAGAAATGCAAAAAATGGGAGAAAATACTTAACCTTTTAGAGACCTAAAAAAATATTTAGATGTGGTTCCAACAAATCCTGAGTTAAAAATCATCTTGAAAAAATGCTTTAACTTTTATTTATCAATTTACGTAATTACTTACTTACTTACTTACTGCAGTACTGGGGATTGAACCCAGTGGCACTCTACCATGAAGCTATATCCCCAGCCCTTTCAATT
Source organism: Ictidomys tridecemlineatus (assembly GCF_052094955.1). Classification (NCBI taxonomy): domain Eukaryota; kingdom Metazoa; phylum Chordata; class Mammalia; order Rodentia; family Sciuridae; genus Ictidomys; species Ictidomys tridecemlineatus. The sequence continues at coordinate 40,446 of NW_027523024.1, read as the reverse complement.
ATTTGGGGCGGGGGGCCTTGCACAGTTTCAAATTTATGATCCTCCTGCCTTAGACTCCCAAGTACCTGGGATTACAGGCAGGTACCACTCTTCCCCATTAATTACGTATCTTTAAAATAAGGCTATTTTTAAAAATTGAACTATAATTTGTACTCAAGGAATGCACAGATCTAAAGTGTACAGGTTTATAATATTTTACATATATATAAACTAGCCAAAATCAGAATATTAAACATTTCCATCACTTTAGAAAATTCCTTCATGCTTAAACTGATATCACCCCTAAGCTCAAAAAAAAAAAAAGACCACTATTATTACTTGACCATTATAGCTGTTTTGCTGAGTTTTGAACATTATTTAAAATAAACATAAAGTATATATTTTGTATCTGGCTACTTTCACCCAGAAATTTTTATTTAGATTTGTCAACGTTATTAATGTTCCAGTATTTGTGTTTCTAAAGTAACTTAATTATTCTTCTGCATGATAAACCGTGATTTGTCTTCTGTCCTTCTGCTGAAGGCATAATATTTGTTTGAGTTATTATGAATTTTTACACAAGAATTTTTGTGAACTGTGCATTAATTTCCTTGGAAATATGCTAGGTATGGGATTGTTTTGAATAGAATAACTACATATTTAACTAAATTAGAAATTACTAAATATTTTTGAAAACTAAGTGTATAAACTTCAAATTTCACCTCGAGTATCTATCGAAAGAGCCAGAAAGCATGTTGTTTTCATCATTATAATAACCAAAAAGAGCAGAAGAAATTGCAAATTAATGACTTTTCTTGACTTTATTAGGGATGAAGATTATAAGGCAAAGAACTAACCGAAGTCTGGGGAGAGATGAGCAACAAAAATGATCCAGGCATTTTTTTAACTATGGGAGAACCCACTAGATACATAGGAGTTTATTTATAAAAAAAAAAAACTCAAATAAAAAATAGTTAATGGATTGCTAAAGACTAAGTATAGACTGGTTTAAGAGCATAAAGACCCAGAGGGCTATAGACATAAGATATTTGTATTTTTTCTTATTCTCCATGGATTCCACCAAATGCTCCAAGGAAGACAGGGAAATATTCTAAGAAAGTGTCTTTAACGGTATCATTTCTTGGATAGGTGGAGGGACAAAGAGCAGCAACAGCAGCCAAAACTCCTCCCAGACGCATTTCCTGATCTTTTCCATAGAACAAAAGCTGTAATCCTCAGGGGCAAGAGTAACAGAAACTGTTACATTAGGACACTCAAAGGAAACCTTTGCAGCTATGGAAAGGAACAGGCCGAAATGTCTAACATCGGGAGGAATAAGAACTAGGCTCAGCCATATTGCTAGAAAGTGGATCACTGTGAAGGCCATATCTCTGTGACTGAGTTTACAATACCTAAGGCAGGGCTTCCTGGAAACATCAGAAATCCCTTCTCTGTTTCTCACTAGTCCACTAACATGCATTGCCTGAAAATAACAGTAGAATACAGCTGAGAATTCTTCAAGAAATAAATTATCTCAGGAGAACAGCGAAAATAGAATACACAAAAGCAAGCAGGGAACAATATTAACGAACTGAACTCAGCCATATAGAATAAGGATAACATTACAGTCAATGAGATCAATCGCAGAATGCAAGGCTGGTTCAATATTCAAAATTCAATCAACCCAATTTCCATAGTAACAGACTAAATAAGAAAAAATATATATTCATTTCAATAGATGCAGAGAAAATAAGAAAATTCAATATCTTTTTATGATAAAAACTATAACTAAATGAAACTAGGGGAAAAGTACAGTGGTAGAGTGCATGCTTAGTATGCATAAGGCTCTGAATTCAAAACCCAGCACACATACACCGAAAAAAAAAAAAACCTACTAGTAAAAAATGGATAGACATTTTCTTACTTGATAAAAAGCATTGAGTAAATGTAATGTGCCAGACACATAGCTTATATTTTCTCAAAACTTTTTTCAGCAGTTGGGAAATAGATATCATTAATATCCTAAGCCAGGAGCAAATTGAGGAATAGAGATGAGCTGACATTTTTACAAACAACATCTAGTAAACAACAGATGGATTTCAATCCACATCTATCTGGACCAAGAGCCTGCAGTTTTACTATAATATTTTTCATTTAAGATTGAAAAAGAACAGAAATTTTAGTTCAAAACAATGGATCACGGATTACCATGATAAAAAATCAGTAATTGTATCAATCATGTTTTTTTTTTCAGGAAATGTAATGTTTGGTGAGGTAAATCTTATAATACAAAAGAATAAAAATACCTAAGTATATATCATTTGTCCAAAATTTCTTGTATCTTATAAAACTTAAAAAAATAAAAGTTTCTACTGAGAAAAATAGATCAATGTATTTAAAAGCAGGTGACTTATAATTTTACTTTTAAGAAATAATCAGAGATGATCACAGATACATATGTATGAAAGATTCTATTCCAATATTTATGATAGTAAATGGAATGGAAAGTATCTATGTTCAATAAAAAGGGAGATATTCACTTAATTTCATGTTAGAAAATTAAGATTACAAGGCAAACAACTAAATAGTGTACAACAATATTGGGAAATTTTGGTTTGGATATTTTAAAGATAGATAGAGGTAGAATGGGATGAATGCAAAGAGAGCTTTGATTTCGTGACCTGTTCTATTCTTCTGAATAACTTTCTGCATTTTTCTTCATTTTTCCACAATGAAAACTTATTACTTGAAATAACAGACATACAAAAAAGAATTCATCACAGTGAAGCACAGTGTTAAGAGGGAGATACTGCAGATTCAATGAGACACAGGGGTTGATAGCTGGTTGTGCATTTTTACGAAGTCTCCATTTATTCTTACAAAAGAGCACCCATGCAAAAGTCTGTGAGAAGTTATGCTCTCTCTAAAGTCACTCCTATACATTTCTTTCCAGAGTCCAGGCATCTCTGTATACAATATTATTTGCCATGTTGCTGCAGATTAACAAGCCTGTTTGGGGTGTTCTCAGTCCATTCTCGTCATGGTCTCTTTTTCTCTGTTTTGTAGCTATGATACCATTGGTAATTAGCAATCAATCATTTGTCACTGAATTCATCTTCTTGGGATTTTCCAACCACTCCAACCTACAGGGATGGTTATTCCTGCTCTTTCTGGTCATTTACTTGACCACTCTCTTGGGGAACATGCTCATAATAGTGGCCACTAGGGCCAGTCCTGCTCTCCACACTCCAATGTACTTTTTCCTCAGCAATTTGAGCTTCTTTGATGTCTACTACACATCCACCACCCTCCCAGTACTGCTGGTGAACTTCTTCTGGGAGAAGAAGGCCATTTCTTATGAGAGCTGCCTTTTCCAGATCTTCTTCTTGGTGACAAGTGCTGGCACAGAAGGCGTCTTACTGGCTGTGTGGCAAGTATGACTGCTGTGTGGCAACCTGCCGTCCTCCTCAGTACCCAGTCATCATAAGTGTGAAGGTCTGTGTTGGCCTGGTGACTGGGTCCTGGCTATGTGGGCTGGTGAATTTGGTCACACACATGGTGCTGGCCATCACACTCACTCTGTGTGGGCCCCACGAGTTCAGCCACTTTCTCTGTGACACACGATTGCTCCTGAAGCTCTCTTGCTCAGACACCTCTGTCAACGAGTCTGTGCTTCACGTGGTCAGTGCCACCATGGGCCTGAGCCCCTGCGTCTTTACTGCTGGCTCCTACGCACTCATCATGGCGGCCATCCTAGGGATTCCCTCTGCCCAGGGCAGGAGGAAGGCCTTCTCCACCTGTGCGTCCCCCCTCACTGTCGTGGTGGTCTTCTATGGAAAAGCCAACTTCCACTATAACAGGCTCAGAGAAGGCTGGACATGGATACCCTGGTCACTGTGCTCTTTTGTGTGGTGAGCCTCCTGTTGAGCCCCGTCATTCACAGCCTGAGAAGCAACGAGGTCCAGAGTGCCCTGAGGAAGCTGGCTGGAAGGTGTGCATCGCTTTGCACGATCAAAGTCTAGACCAATCTTCAAACTGGAGTATACAGTGATCTGAAAAAAGATGCCTCCCAGGGACTTGTAGGCACCTGGTTAGAGAGTCTGTATGTATAGCTTCAACTCCAACTCCCACTTTTAAAATCTCTGTTTGTGAAAAGAGAGCAGAGAAAGGAGCTTTTTCTGCTCTCTTTTCACAAACACACTTTTCCCACTTTCAGGTTCAAGTGTGTCCGACACCTTGTGTGGGTGTTCAGCACCATCTCTGTCCTTCTGTGTTCTCCCCACACCAGAGGGACAGAAAGTACGAGAACCTCGTTTCCCACACTCCCCTGCCTGCAGGCCTCCATTTTAGGAGGTTTGGTCAAGATCAGCCAAACACTAGGCAGAGAGGAAGAAAGGAAAGAAGAAAGCGGGTTCTTTTGGATCTCATAGCAGACGCATCAAACCAGCCCTGTAGAGGCAGGAACTAATCTCCTTGGTGCCAGGAGCTGTGTGTGCAGGCTCCTAGACAGCTGTTCCTGAATGTGGGTCACAGTAGTGTGGAATGAGCGTCTTTTTCCAGGGAAGTTAGGGTTTCCATATATTGGGTGGTGTCACCTGCCCTATTTTCCTTTTTTCTTTCAGATCTCCCAACCATTTTATAACTTTTTTCTGTGTCAACTTCCTCTACCCTAAGACATCAAGAGTCATTCTTCATCTCTACCTGACCACGGTGGCACTCACCACAATAGTGGTTTACATCAGAGATGGTTCTAGATAACAAATCTGAGTAGGTAGGTTTGATATCTGTCCTGAGGGAATTCAATATGTTGATGATGTCACAGCCCATGGGAAAGGAGACCTGATAATTCCTGGTGTGCAATGATCCAACAGAGACTTTAAGTTATTGTGGCCTGAAATCAAATGTCTATGGAAAACTGAGCTTTGGAATAACACCATCGACCTTCAGGTTGGGAATGAACATTACAACCTGACTACAGACTGCTGTTACTGACTGGAGTGGAAGACTTACAGAAAGAAAATGATAGGTTCAAGCATTATATTCCTCCTTCAAGTCAGGTTCAGATCATCAGAAATATTTTCTCTCTGGAAACTGATAAAGGTTAATATCAGAATAAAACATCCAATTCTCCAAATTGCAGAAGTACAAAGAAAATTGTAAATCCACAATTTCTCCAAGTCTCTCTTATGTCAATTAGGACATTATTGGGGGAATGATTGAGACCCTTTTAATTAGAATGGCAAAATACCAGTGGAATTAGACAAATCTCAGAGCCTTTAACGCTGAAATCTCCATTAACCCTCTTTGCTGCCAGAAGCAGCCCCTCCTACCCCAAGGAGACTATCTTTCCCTAAATTGAAGACCCTATATTGACTCTACCTGGGAAGTTGTCTTTTTTTTTATTAAGAGAGAGTGAGAGAGGAGAGGAGAGGAGAGGAGGGGGGAGAGAGAGAGAGAGAGAGAGAGAGAGAGAGAGAGAGAGAGAATTTTTGGTATTAATTTTCAGTTTTCAGCGGACACAACATCTTTGGTTGTATGTGGTGCTGAACCAGGGCCCTATGTGTGCCAGGCAAGCGCACTACTGCTTGAGCCAAATCCCCAGCCCAATTGTCTTTAAGATGCTCATCCATCATCTCACATTGTCACCAGACTCTTAATTGGGGTCTGATCCTAGAACGCCTCAGGTAAGAGTATAAAATATAGCCAGGAGAGTATAAGGGTCACACCAAAATAAAAGGTAAATATTTTACTGTATTTTGTTAATAGGAGCCTTAAGAATATATAAAAATATTTGTTAGAGTCTTCTAGACCAAAGAAGTCAGGACATATTGCTGGATCACCTTGAATGCAGTTACAGGGACGTAATCACCAGAAATGTTAGGGCCAAGGATTTTCCTGAGCCACGGGGAGTGGCTATTAGACTCTCTTTAGTTGATGGACTGAAATCTGGACTCAGTGTTTGCTTAAGTTCAATGACCAATATGATCCTGGAATAATGGAGAGGATGGTGATCAGAAATAAATAAGGTGTTGGATGGCGTGTTATGTGACCTCTTCCGTGGCCTCACAGCTGGATCTGGAGGAGGGCCTGGAGCACCATCCTTCGCCAACGCCTCTGGACATGCGTTCAGAAGGCAGCACCAGATATTCGTGAAACCCGCAGCCACTGTCCTCGGAAACCTGGGAAGACATTAACAGATGGCATCCTTGAAACAGGCTCCCTGATTTCAGTGAGAATAAGGGGACCCTGAAGTAGAAGAGGCCATGTGGTGGAGCAGGGATCAGAACATTTGAATCTGTAGAGATTTTTGACAGTGGTAAATGATCGTGGTATTTATAGATGGGGAAAAATGGGCACCCTCCTAGAATAGTGCCTGTCCCATGTAATGTGAAACTCTTCTTTTCACACTTCATTGGTGCATTGTAGTGGTCCATAATGGTGGGATTTGCTGACACATATTTGAACATGCACACAAAATAACCGTGAACTTTGGCCAATATCATTTCAATATTTCCCTTTTCCTCCCCTCCTCCCCTGGTGCCTTGACTCTACTGATCTTTCTTCAACTTTAATGATGAGACTCTCTTCCCAACTTTCCTTTTTTTTCCCCCTCTAGCTTTAACAGAGGAAAAACATATGGCCCTTAACTTTCTGAGTTGCTTATTTCCCTTAATGTTCTGAAGATCCATCCATCTTCCAGCATGACATAATTTCGTTCTTCTTTATGGCTGAATGAAATTCCAGTGTGCATATACCAGATGTACTTTATTCATTCGTCAACTGATGTCACCTCGGCTGGTTCATGGGCATGTATGTGTCATTATACTATGATGACTTCGATACGCTGTGATAAATACCAAGCAGAGGTAGAGCTGTGTCGCAGGGTGCTCCAGGGCTACTCCTGAGGAGGCTCCATCCAGATTTTTGTGGTGGTTGTGCTGATTTACATGCCCACCAACAGGGTGAGAGTGCTCCTTTCTCTCCAATTCTCTTCTTGTCACACTCATTTCTGTTTGTATTCTTGGTGGTTGCCTTTGTCACTGAAGTGAGATGAAATCTCAGGGTAGTCTTGACGTGCAAGTATTTTCATATATTTGTTGGCCACTCACATATTTTCTTCTAAGATGTGTCTGTTTAGTTCATTTAGTTACCCATTTGGTAATTGGGTTATTTGATAATTGGGTTATTTAATAATTGTGGGAATGATGTTAAGTTTTTTGAGTTCTTTATTAATATTTTGAATATTCATCCTCTTTTTTTTTTACTGTTTTGTTTGTTGAATTTTTCAGTGATGTAAAATCCCCAATATAAATTTTAAATATAAAAACCTTGTGTTAAATATTTAGCCTGTCTGTACTCCCTGCAGTTGGAGGTGTATTTATTTATTTATTTATTTTTCAAACCTGGTACACTCCACTTCAGTCCTTCAGGGTCTCCTATGGCTCAGGGTATATATTAGTTCCTAATGAGTTTCATCTAATATTTATTGTGAAAAAAAAAGAATGATTTTTCTTTCTGCGGTGTTTTTGTTCCATATCTTAAAAATGTACATTGTAGCTCTCTGTTAACAAGAACTTAACACAAGCAGTATCAAGTTGGTTTTAGAACTTTTCGGTGGAATTCAGTGCTTTTTTTTTTATAGTATAATCTTTTTTTTTTTATTGGTTGTTCACAACATTACAAAGCTCTTGACATATCATACTTCGAACAATAGTTTCAAGTGAGTTATGAACTCCCATTTTTACCCCAAATACAGATTGCAGAATCACATAGGTTACACATTCACATTTTTACATAATGCCATACTAGTGACTGATGTATTCTGCTACCTTTCCTATCCTCTACTATCCCCCTCCCCCCCATCTTTTTTATAACAATGAGGGTCTCTTTCCATTTCCATGCAATTCCACTTTTCTCTCTCTTTCCCTCCCATCTCGTGCCTCTGTTTAATGTCAATCTTTTCTTCCTGCTCTTCCTCCCTACTCTATTCTTAGTTGCTCTCATTATATCAAAGAAGACATTTGGTATTTGTTTTTTAGGGATTGGCTAGCTTCACTGAGCATAATCTGCTCTAATGCCATCCATTTCCCTGCAAATTCCATGATTTTGTCATTTTTTAGTGCTGTGTAATACTCCATAGTGTATAAATGCCACATTTTTTTAATCCATTCATCCATTGAAGGGCATCTGGGTTGGTTCCACAGTCTAGCTATTGTGAATTGTGCTGCTATGAACATCGATGTGGCAGTATCCCTGTAGTACGCTCTTTTAAGGTCTTCAGGGAATAGACCAAGAAGGGCAATAACTGGGTCAAATGGTGGTTCCATTCCTAGCTTTCCCAGGAATCTCCATACTGCTTTCCAAATTGGCCGAACCAATTTGCAGTCCCACCAGCAATGTATAAGAGTACCCTTTTCCCCACATCCTCGCCAGCACTTGTTATTATTTGACTTCATAATGGCTGCCAATCTTACTGGAGTGAGATGGTATCTTAGGGTAGTTTTGATTTGCATTTCTCTGACTGCTAGAGATGGTGAGCATTTTTTCATGTATCTGTTGATTGATTGTATGTCCTCCTCTGAGAAGTGTCTGTTCAGGTCCTTGGCCCATTTGTTGATTGGGTTATTTGTTGTCTTATTGTCCAATTTTTTGAGTTCTTTGTAAACTCTGGATATTAAGGCTCTATCTGAAGTGTGGGGGGTAAAAATTTGTTCCCATGATGTAGGCTCCCGATTTACTTCTCTTATTGTTTCTCTTGCTGTGAAAAAACTTTTTAGTTTAAGTAAGTCCCATTTGTTGATTCTTGCTATTAACTCTTGTGCTATGGGTGTCCTGTTAAGGAATTTGGAGCCTGATCCCACAATATGTAGATCGTAGCCAACTTTTTCTTCTATCATATGCAGAGTCTCTGATTTGATATCAAGGTCCTTGATCCATTTTGAGATAATTTTTGTGCATGGTGAGAGGAGGGGATTCAGTTTCATTTTGTTGCATATGGATTTCCAGTTTTCCCAACACCATTTGTTGAAAATGCTATCCTTCCTCCATTGCATGCTTTTAGCCCCTTTATCGAATATAAGATAGTTGTAACTTTGTGGATTAGTCTCTGTATCCTCTATTCTGTACCATTGGTCTACCCGCCTGTTTTGGTACCAGTACCATGCTGTTTTTGTTACTATTGCTCTGTAGTATAGTTTGAAAAATGGTATTGCTATACCACCTGATTCACACTTCCTGCTTAGAATTGTTTTTGCTATTCTGGGTCTTTTATTTTTCCATATGAATTTCATGATTGCTTTATCTATTTCTACAAGCAATGCCATTGGAATTTTGATTGGCATTGCATTAAACCTATAGAGGACTTTTGGTAATATCGCCATTTTTATGATGTTAGTTCTGCCTATCCATGAACAGGGTATATCTTTCCATTTTCTAAGATCTTCTTCTACTTCTCTTTTTAGGGATCTGTAGTTTTCATTGTATAAATCTTTCACCTCTTTTGTTAGGTTGATTCCCAAGTATTTTATTTTTTTTGAGGATATTGTGAATGGAGTGGTTTTCCTTATTTCCATTTCAGAGGTTTTGTTGCTGATATACAGAAATGCCTTTGATTTGTGCGTGTTGATTTTATATCCTGCCACTTTGCTGAATTCATTTATTAGTTCTAGTAGTTTTTTTGTAGACCATTTTGGGTCTTCTAGGTATAGAATCATGTCATCTGCAAATAGTGATAATTTAAGTTCTTCCTTTCCAATTTTTATGCCTTTAATTTCTTTCGTTAGTCTAATTGCTCTGGCCAGTGTTTCGAGAACTATATTGAATAGAAGTGGTGATAGAGGGCATCCCTGTCTTGTTCCTGATTTTAGAGGGAATGCCTTCAATTTTTCTCCATTCAGAATGATGCTAGCCTGGGGCTTAGCGTAAATAGCTTTTACAATATCAAGGTAAGTTCCTGTTATCCCTAGTTTTTCTAATGTTTTGAACATAAAGGGATGCTGTACTTTGTCAAATGCTTTTTCTGCGTCTATCGAGATGATCATATGGTTCTTATCTTTAAGTCTATTGATATGGTGAATTACATTTATTGATTTCCGTATATTGAACCATCCCTGCATCCCAGGGATGAATCCTACTTGATCATGGTGCAAAATTTTTTTGATGTGTCTTTGTATCCGATTCGCCAGAATTTTATTGAGGATTTTTGCATCTAGGTTCATCAGAGATATTGGTCTGTAGTTTTCTTTCTTTGCTGTGTCTTTGTCTGGTTTCGGAATCAATGTGATGTTGGCCTCATAGAATGAATTTGGAAGGACTCCCTCTTTTTCTATTTCCTGGAATAACTTGAAAAGTATTGGTATTAATTATTCTTTAAAGGTTTTGTAAAACTCCGCTGTATACCCATCCGGTCCTGGGCTTTTCTTGGTTGGTAGTCTTTTGATTACTTCTTCAATTTCATCCATTGATATTGGTCTGTTCAAATCGTGTGTGTCCTCCTGACTCAGTCTGGGCAAATCATATGTCCTAAGAAATTTATCGATGTCTTCACTATCTTCTATTTTATTGGAATATAGGTTTTCAAAATAGTTTCTAATTGTCTTCTGTATTTCTGTGGCGTCTGTTGTGATATTGCCTTTTTCATCCCTTATGTTAGTAATTTGAGTTCTCTCTCTTCTTCTCTTCGTTAGCATGGCTAAAGGTTTGTCAATCTTGTTTATTTTTTCAAAGAACCAACTTTTAGTTTTGTTAATTTTTTCGATAGTTTCTTTTGTTTCAATTTCATTGATTTCCGCTCTGATTTTAATTATTTCTTGCTTTCTGCTACATTTGCTATTGTTTTGCTCTTCCTTTTCTAGGGCTTTGAGATGAAGTGTGAGCTCATTTATTTGTTGGTTTTTCCTTTTTTTGAGGAATGACCTCCAGGCGATGAATTTCCCTCTTAAAACTGCTTTCATTGTGTCCCATAGATTCCAATAGGTTGTGTCTGCATTTTCATTTATCTCTAAGAATTTTTTGATTTCCTCCTTTATGTCTTCTGTAACCCTTTGATCATTCAGTAACATATTGTTCATTTTCCATGTGATATTGGATTTTCCCTTCCTTCTTTTATCATTAATTTCCAGTTTCAATCCATTATGATCAGATAAAATGCATGGTATAATCTCTACCCCATTATATTTATTGAGGGTTGCCCTATGGCATAATATATGGTGTATTTTTGAGAAGGATCCATGTGCTGCTGAGAAAAAAGTATATCCATTTGATGATGGTTGGTATATTCTATATATGTCAGTTAAGTCTAGGTTACTGATTGTGGTATTGAGGTCTATAGTTTCTTTATTCAACTTTTGCTTGGAGGATCTGTCCAATGGTGAGAGAGGTGTGTTGAAGTCACCCATAATTATTGTGTTGTGGTATATTTGATTCTTGAACTTGAGGAGAATTTGTTTTATAAACTTCGAAGCGCCATTATTTGGTGCATAAATATTGATAATTGTTATGTCTTGTTGTTTAATGGTTCCTTTTAACAGTATATAATGTCCTTCCTTATCCCTTTGGATTAACTTAGTCTTGAAGTCGATTTTATTCGATATGAGGATGGCCACCCCTGCTTGCTTGCGAGGAGCGTGTGCGTGGTATATTTTTTCCCAACCTTTCACCTTTAGCCTGTGTATGTCTTTTCCAGTCAGGTGAGTCTCCTGGAGACAGCATATTGTTGGATTTGTTTTATTGATCCATGTTACCAGCCTATGTCGCTTTATTGGAGTGTTTAAACCATTAATGTTTAGAGTTACTATTGATATATGGTTTGTATTTCCAGCCATATTTGATTATTTATCTCGTTTTTTTTTTCTTTAATTGCGTTTGTTTTACCATGATTAGTTTTCCCCCCTCCGTCTGTCTTTACTGAGGTACTTCCCACTGTTGGCTTTGGTTATTGTTTTCCGTTTCTTCCTCGTGAAGTGTTTTGCTCAAGATGCTTTGCAACGCTGGTTTTCTGGCTGCAAATTCTTTTAGTTTTTGTTTATCGTGAAAGATTTTTATTTCGTTGTCGTATCTGAAGCTTAATTTTGCTGGGTACAGAATTCTTGGTTGGCATCCATTGTCTTTTAGTGTTTGAAATACGTTATTCCAGGATCTTCTCGCTTTCAGCGTCTCAGTTGAGAAGTCCATTGTTAACCTTATTGGTTTACCCCTGAATGTAATCTTTCTCTTTTCTCTTGTAGCTTTTAATATTTTCTCTTTGTTCTGTATAATGGATATCTTCATAACAATGTGTCTTGGCGTTGGTCTACTGTGATTTTGTATGTTTGGTGTCCTGTATGCATCTACAATTTGAATATCTGTTTCCTTTTTTAATTCTGGAAAGTTTTCTGTGATTATTTCATCTAGTAGATTACTCATTCCCCTTGTTTGAATCTCTATCCCTTCCTCTATCCCAATGACTCTTAAATTTGTTTTTTTTATATTATCACATATCTCTTGTATGCTTCTCTCATGATTTTTAAGCAGCCTATCTGAGATGGCTAGCCTCTTTTCCAGATGATATATTTTGTCTTCATTATCTGATGTTCTAGCTTCTACTTGCTCCACTCTATTAATGATACTCTCATTTGAGTTTTTAATTTGGTTTATAGTTTCCTTCATTTCTAAGATTATGGTTTGATTCTTTTTTATAGTCTCTATCTCCTGATAAAGATGCTTAACTTCTTCCTTTATCTGTTTGTGTAATACATTCTCAATGTGTTCTTTCTCTGCTTGAATTTGCTGTCTTGTATCCTCTTTAAGGTTCTGTTCCATCTGTCTCAGGTGTTCCATGAGTTCTTTATATGACCATTTTTCTGGTGGTTCTATATCCTCCTGAATATTTAGGCTGCCCTGCATTGTTTGCACTCCTTTTCTTCCTTGCTTTTTCATGCTGTTCATATTGTTTATTATTCTGTTTGACTGCTGAGTTACTGTTTACTCCTATAAATATATTTGAAGCTTGGGAGGAAAGGTATTAGAAGGGATGGGTAGAAGTCACTAAAGAGAATAAGAGTAAGCAGGTATAATTCAAGGAAGGGGAAATAAGAAAATTAAAAAGAGATGTAAAGACAGGAGAAAAGAAGGATAGAAAAGAATAGAAGATTAAAATGGATTTAAAGAGAAATAATAATAGTAGAAATGGAAAATGAGATTTAAAAAATAGAATAAAATAAAATAAATGGATTAAAAAACATTTAAAAAGACAGTAAAAAAAAATTTTATAAATGCAGTCCTAGAGTTCGATTAACTGCTCTTCCAGTGGGTGGAGCTATGCCCACCAGGCCAAGTTTCTCCTCTCAGTAGGCGGGAGTCAATCACTGTGCAGCGGTACTTCCTCCAGGATTGGGCGGGTCTCCCTTCCTGCTGTTCGCTGTGTGGGCGGGGCCTTTTGCAGAGCTGGTCAGGGGTCGTTTGCAGCACTGGGTTGGCAGGTGGAGGGTGGTCGTCTGCAGCTCCAAACCGCCAGAGGAGGTTCACAGAGTCGGGCCCTCGGGGCCGGGCAGGCAGTGTCTGCTCCCCCACTCACTGCAAGGGTGTAGGCAGCGGCCGCTTGGCGGTAGCCAGTGGCGGTTCACAGAGCTGGTCTGCGGGGAGTCCAAGCAGCCAAGCAGGCAGCGCCAGCTCCCAAGTTCACTGCGCCGTGTGAGCAGCGGCTGGTTGAGGTTCACCAAGCCAGCCCGGGGGAGGGAGGGGGGACAGGCAGACAGCCAGCAACTGCTTCCAAGTTCGATGTTACGTGTGGGTGGTTCACAAAGCCGGGCTGCGGGGACCCAGGCAGGCCGCTCCTGCTCCTAAACTCGCTGCAGCGTGTGGGCGGCAGTCCGCTTGGGTTCACAGGGCCCACCCGTGGGGGTCCAGGCAGGCAGCAATGGTTCCCAAGAACAATGCAGCGTGTGGCCTGCGCCGGCTGGGATTCACAGAGCCAGCTCGCGGGACCCGGGCAGGTTGCTCCTGCTCCTAAACTCGATGCCACGTGTGGGCGGCGGTCGGCTTGGGTTCACAGGGCCCGCCCACGGGGGTCCAAGCGGGCAGCAATGGTTCCCAAGAACAATGCAGCGTGTGGCCTGCGCCAGCTGCGATTCAGAGAGCCAGCTCGCAGGACCCGGGCAGGTCGCTCCTGATCCTAAACTCACTGCCGCTTGTGGGCGGCGGTCGGCTTGGGTTCACAGGGCCCGCCCGCGGGGATCCAGGCAGGCAGCAATGGTTCCCAAAAACAGTGCAGCGTGTGGCCTGCGCCAGCTGCGATTCAGAGAGCCAGCTCGCGGGACCTGGGCAGGTCGCTCCTGATCCCAAACTCGCTGCCGCTTGTGGGCGGCGGTCGGCTTGGGTTCACAGGTCCCGCCCGCGGGGATCCAGGCAGGCAGCAATGGTTCCCAAAAACAGTGCAGCGTGTGGCCTGGGCCAGCTGCGATTCAGAGAGCCAGCTCGCGGGACCCGGGCAGGTCGCGCCTGCTCCTAAACTCGCTGCTGCTCGTGGGCGGCGGTCGGCTTGGGTTCACAGGGCCCGCCCGCAGGGATCCAGGCAGGCAGCAATGGTTCCCAAAAACAGTGCAGCGTGTGGCCTGCGCCAGCTGCGATTCAGAAAGCCAGCTCGTGGGACCTGGGCAGGTCGCTCCTGATCCTAAACTCGCTGCCGCTCGTGGGCGGCGGTCGGCTTGGGTTCACAGAGCCCGCTAGCAGGGGTCCAGGCGGTTAGTGTCCGCTCCTATGCTCACTGCAATGCGTAGGCAGCGGCCATTCGGCGGCCCCTGGCAGGACTGTTCCCCTGCTCTGGGTTGCCGAGATTCAGTATTTTGTGACAATCTAACACCTCCTATTAAACTTACTAGTTCCAGGAAGGTCTCCTTTCAGAGGAAATTTGCTTGAAGTTTTATTCATCCTCTTTTAGAAGAGCACCTCATAAAGATTTTCTCCCTTTCCGTAGGTTATCTCTTCATATTCTAATTGTCTCCTTTGCTGTGCAGAACCTTCTTAATTTGATGCCATCCTATTAGCTAACTTTTGTTGTTATCTCCTGAGGTTTGGCATCCTATTGAGAAAGTCATTGTCTCTGGCTGTAGGTTGGAGTATTGACTTTGTTTTTTCCTAGAAACTGCATAATTTCTGGTCTAGTGCCAGGATCTTTAATGCATTTTCTGTTGATTTTTTGCAGGGTGAGCGATAGTTCAGGTCTCATTCTTCTGCATTTTGACAGGGGTGTAGAACTACTGTTTCAGAGAGTAGATGTTAAAGACTGGGGTGCAGAAGAACTGTTGCAGAGAGCAGAAGTTGGAGACTGAGGTGCAGAAGGACTGTTACAGAAAGCAGAGTTTGGAGACTGGGGTGCACAAGGATCATTGCAGAGAGCAGAGTTTTCAGACTGAGGTGCAGAAGGACTGACGCAGAGAGCAGATGTTGGAGACTGGGGTTCAGAATGACTGTTGCAGAGAGCAGAGGTTGGAGACTGGGATGAAGAAGGATCGTTGCAGAGAGAAGAGGTTGGAGACTGGTGTACAGAAGGACTGTTATGGAAAGCAGAGTTTGGAGACTTGGTTGCAGAAGGATCTTACAGAAAGCAGAGTTTGGAGACTGAGTTGTAGAAGGACTGTTACAGAGAGTGGAGTTTGGAGACTGTGGTGCAGAAGGACTGATACAGAAAGCAGAGGTTGGAGACTAGGTTGCAGAAGGACCCTTACAGAATGCAGAAGTTGGAGACTGCGGTACAGAAGGACAGTTACCGAGAGCAGAGATTGGAAATTTGGGAGCAGAAAGACTGTTTAAGAGAACAGAGGTTTTAGACTAGGTTGCAGCAGGACCGTTGAAGAAAGCAGAGTTTGGAGACTGGGTTGGAGAAGGAATGTTACAGAGAGTAGAGTTTAAAAACTGGGGTGCAGAAGAACCTTACAGAGAAAAGAAGTTTGAGACTGGGGTGCAGAAGTAGTGTAATGGAGAGGAGACGTTGGAGACTGGGGTGCAGAAGGATCGTTGCAGAGAGCAGAGGTTGGAGACCGTGGATCAGAAGGACTGTTGCAGAGAGCAGAGGTTGGAGATTGAGGTGCAGAAAAACTGTTACAGAGAGCAGAGTTTTAAGAGTAAGGTGCAGAGGGATCGTTGAAGACAGCAGAAGTTTGAGACGAAGTTGCAGAAGAATCATTGCAGAGAGCAGAGGTGGAGACTGGGCTGCAGAAAGATCGTTAAGAGATCAGAGGAGGGAGACTGGGGTGCAGAAGGACTGTTACAGAGAGAACAGGTTAAAGCCTGGGGTGCAGTAGGAATGTTGAAGAAAGTATAGGGTGAAGACGGGTGCTGAAGGACTGTTGCAGAGAGCAGAGTTTGGAGACTAAGATTCAGAAGGACTGTTACACAGAGAAGACGTTGGAGATTGGGGTGAAAAATTATGATACAGAAAGCTGAGGTGGGAGCCTGGGGTGCAGATGGACAGTTAAAGAGAGCAGAGGTTGGAGACAGGGTTGCAGAAGGACTTTTATAGAGAGCAGACTTTTGAGGGTGGGTTGCAGAAAAACTGTTATAGAGAGCAGAGTTTTGAGGCTGGGTTGTAGAAGGATTTTACAGAGAGCAGAGTTTTGTAACTGAGGTGCAGGACAACTGTTACAGAGAGCAGTGGTTGGAGACTGGGGTGCAGAAAGATCATGCAAAGAGCAGAGGTTTCAGACTGAGGTGCAGAAGGACTGTTACAGAGAGCAGAGGAATGAGACTGAGGTGCAGAAGGACGGACACAGAGAGCAGAGTTTGGAGACTGACGTGCAGAAGGACTGTTACAGAAAGCAGAGGTTTTAAATTGGGGTGCAGAGGGACTGTTAAAGAGACCAGAGTTTGGAGACTGCGGTATAAAAAGACTGTAACAGAGAGCAGAGGTTGGAGAATATCGTGCAGAAGGACTGTTACAGAAATCAGAGTTTTGAGACTGGGGTGCAGAAGGACTGTTACACAGAGCAGAGGTTGAAGACTGGGGTGTAGAAGGACTGTTGCAGAGAGCAGAGGATGGAGACTTGGGTGCAAAAGGACTGTTGCAGAGAGCAGAATTTTGAGACTGAGATGCAGAAGGAGTGTTATAGAGCAGAGTTTGGAGACTGGGGTGCAGAAGAACTGTTGCAGAGAGCAGAGGTTGGAAACTGGGGTGAAGAAGGACTGTTGCAGGGAGCAGGTGTTGGAGACATGGGTGCAGAAAGACTTTTGCAGAGAGTAGAATTTGGAGACTGAGGTGCAGAAGACTGTAGCAAATAGCAGAGGTTGGAAACTGGGGAAAAGAAGGACTGTTACAAAGAGCAGAGGTTGGAGACTAAGGTGCAGGTGGACTGTTACAGAGAGCAGTGGTTGGAGACTGGGGTGCAGAAGGATCCTGGAGAGCTGAGGTTTTAGACTGAGGTGCAGAAGTACTGTTACAGAGAGCAGAGTTTGGAGACTGAGGTGCAAAAGGACTGTTACAGAAAGCAGAGTTTGGGAATTGGGGTGCAGAAGGACCATTACAGAGAGCATAGTTTGAAGACTACGGTATAGAAGGACTGTTACAGAGAGCAGAGGTGGGAGACTTGGGTGCAGAAGGACTGTTATAGAAAGCGCAATTTATAGACTGAGGTGAAGAAGGATAGACACAGAGAGCAGAGGTTGGAGACTGGGGTTCAGAAGGACTGATACAGAAAGCAGAGGTTGGAGACTGGGGTGCAGAAGGACTGTTACAGAGAGCAGAGTTTGGTGAATGCGCTTCAGAAGGACTGTTACTGAGAGCAGATATAGGAGACTGGGGAGCAAAAGGACTGTTGCAGAAGACTGATTTTGGAGACTGGGGTGCCGCAGGACCCTTGCAGAATGCAGAGTTTGGCGACTAGAGTGGAAAAGAAATGTTAGAAAGAGCAGAGTTTGAAAACTGGAGTGCAGAAAGATCTTACAGAGAGCAGAGGTTGGAGACTGTGGTTCAGAAGGACTGTTGCAGAGAGCAGACGTTGGAGACTGGGGTCCAGAAAGATCGTTGCAGAGAACAGAGTTTGCAGACTGGGGTGCCGAAGGCTGTTGCAGAGAGCAGAGGATGGAGACTGATTTGCAGAAAGACTGTTACAGAGAGCAGATGTTGGAGACTAAGGTTCAGATGGATCTTACAGAGAGCAGATGATGTAGACTGAGGTGCAGAAGGAGTGTAACAGACAGCAGAGGTAGAAGACTAGGGTGCAGGAGGTTTGTTTCAGACAGCAGAGTTTTCAGACTGGGGTGCAGAAGGACTGCTGCAGAGACCAGATGTTGGAAACTGAGGTGTAGAAGAACTGTTGCAGAGAGCAGATATTGGAGACTAGGGTTAAGAATGATTGTTACAGACAGAAGAGATTGAAGACTGGTGTGCAGAAGGAATGTTACAGAGAGCAGAGTTGAAAGACCGGGTTGGCGAAGGATCCCAAAGAGAGCAGAGGTTAAAGACTGAAGTGCAGAAGGAATGTTACAGAGAGTAGAGGTTGGAAACTGAGGTGCAGAATGACTGTTGCAGAGAACAGAGTTTGCAGACGGAGGTGCAGAAGGATTGTTACAGAGAGCAGAGTTTGGAGACTGGGGTGCAGAAGGACTTTTGCAGAGAGCAGATGATGGAGACTAAAATTCAGAAGGACTGTTGCAGAGATCAGAGGTTGGAGACTAAAGTGCAGAAGAAGACTTAGAGTAGAAGTTAGAGACTGGGGTGCTCAAAGACTGATACAGAAAGCAGAGACTCTAGTATGGGGTGCAGAAAGAATGTTACAGAGTGTAGAGGTTGGAGAATGCAGTACAGAAGGACTGTTGTAGAGAGCAGAATTTAGAGACTGGGGTGCAGAAAGACTTTTGCCTAGAGCAGAGTTTAGAGACTGAGGTGCAGAAGTCTTGTTACATAGAACAGAGGTTGGAGACTGGGGTGCAGAAAGATCGTTGCAAATACCAGAGCTTGGAGACAGGGGTGCAGAAGGATTTTACACAGAGCAGAGGTTAGAGACTGAGGTGCAGAAGGACTGTTGCAGAGATCAGAGGTTGAAGACTGGGGTGCAGTAGGATCGTTGCAGAGAGCAGAGGGTGGAGATTGGGATGCAAAAGGATCATTGCAGAGAGCAGAGTTTGGAGACTGGCATGCAAAAGGCCTGTTACAGAGAGGAGAGGTTGGAGACTGGCGTACAGAAGGAATGTTATAGAGAGCAGAGTTTGGCGACTTGGCTGCTGAAGGATCTTAAAGAGACCAGAGGTTAGAGACCGATGTGCATGTGTACTGTTACAGAGAGCAGAAGTTGGAGACTGGGGTGCAGAAGGACCATGCAGAGAGCTGATTTTTCAGACTGAGGTGCAGAAGGACTTTTACAGAGAGCAGAGGTTGAAGACTGAGGTGTAGCAGGACTGTTACAGAGAGCAGAGTTTGGAGACTGAGGTATAGAAGGACTGTTACAGGAAGCTGAGTTTGGAAATTGTTGTGCAGAAGGACCTTTAAAGAGAGCAGAGTTTGGAGATTGAGGTGTAGAAGGACTGTTACAGGAAGCTGAGTTTGGAAATTGTCGTGCAGAAGGACCTTTAAAGAGAGCAGAGTTTGGAGACTGCGGTTTAGGACTGTTACCGTGAGCAGATGTTGAAGACTGGGATGCAGAAGGACTCTTACAGAGAGCAAAGTTGGAAACTGAGGTGCAGAAGAATGGATACAAAGAACAGATGTTGGAGACTGGGGTTCAGACAGGCTGATACAGAAAGCAGAGTTTGGCGACAGGGGGTGTAGAAAAACCGAAACAGAGAGCAGAGTTTGGATAGTGCAATACAGAAAGACTGTTACAGAGAGCAGATCTCAGAGACTGGGGAGCAAAAAGACTGTTGCAGAAAGAATAGGTTAAAGAATGAGGTGCAGAAGGACTGTTACAGAGAGCAGAGTTTGGAGACTGGGGCACAGAAGGACTGTTACAGAGAGCAGAGTTTTGAGACTAGGGTGCAGAAGGACTGTTACAGAGAGTAGAGGTTACAGACTGGGGTTCAGATGGATCTTACAGAGAGCAAAGTTTGGAGACTGGGGTGCAAAAGGACTGTTGGAGAGAGCAGATGTTTGAGACTGGGGTTGAGAAGAATCTTTGCAGAGAGAAGAGGTTGGAGACTGGGGTGCAGAAGGCCTGTTACACAGAGCAGAGTTTGAAGACTGGGTTGCAGAAGTTCTTTTACAGAGCGTAGAGGTTGGAGACTGTTGTGTAAAAGGACTGTTACAGAGTGAAGAGTTTAAAGACTGGGTTGCAGAATGATCAACAGAGGGCAGAGTTGGGAGACTGAGGTGCACAAGGACTGTTACAGAGAGCAAAGGTAGGAGACTGGCGTGAAGAAGGATCCTGGAGAGCTAAGGTTTTAGACTGAGGTGCAGAAGTACTGTTACAGAGAGCAGAGTTTGGAGACTGAGGTGCAAAAGGACTGTTACAGAAAGCAGAGTTTGGAAATTATGGTGCAGAAGGACCGTTACAGAGAGCAGAGTTTGAAGACTACGGTATAGAAGGACTGTTACAGAGAACAGAGGTGGGAGACTTGGGTGCAGAAGGACTGTTACAGAAAGCACAGGTTGGAGACTGAGGTTAAGAAAGATAGACACAGAGAGCAGAGGTAGGAGACTGGGGTTCAGAAGGACTGATACAGAAAGCAGAGGTTGGAGACTGGGGTGCAGAAGGACTGTTACAGAGAGCAGAGTTTGGTGAATGTGCTTCAGAAGGACTGTTACTGAGAGCAGATATAGGAGACTGGGGAGCAAAAGGACTGTTGCAGAAGACTGATTTTGGAGACTGGGGTGCCGCAGGACCCTTGCAGAATGCAGAGTTTGGTGACTAGATTGGAAAAGGAATGTTAGAAAGAGCAGAGTTTGAAAACTGGAGTGCAGAAAGATCTTACAGAGAGCAGAGGTTGGAGACTGTGGTTCAGAAGGACTGTTGCAGAGAGCAGACGTTGGAGACTGGGGTCCAGAAAGATCATTGAAGAGAACAGAGATTGCAGACTTGGGTGCAGAATGCTGTTGCAGAGAGCAGAGTTTGGAGACTGAGTTAGAGAAGGACTGTTACGGAGAGCAGATGTTGGAGACTGGTGTTCAGATGGATCTAACAGAGAGCAGATGACAGAGACTGATGTGCAGAAAGATTGTAACAGCCAGCAGAGGTAGGAGACTGGGGTGCCGGAGGTTCTTTTCAGACAGCAGATTATTCAGACTTTGGTGCAGAAGGACTGTTGCAAAGTCCAGATGTTGGAGACTGGGGTGTAGAAGGACTGTTGCAGACAGCAGATGTTGGAGACTGGGGTTAAGAATGATCATTGCAGAGAGAAGAGATTGAAGATTGGTGTGCAGAAGGAATGTTACAGAGAGCAGGGTTTGGTGACTGGGTTGGCGAAGGATCCCACAGAGAGCGGAGGTTGGAGACTGAAGTGCAGAAGGACTGTTACAGAGAGTAGAGGTTGGAGACTGGCATGCAGAAGGACTGTTGCAGAGAGCAGATGTTGGTAACTAGGGTCCAGAAGCACTCTTGTAGAAAGCAGAGTTTGGAGACTGGGGTGCAGGAGGACTGTTGCAGAGAGCAGAGGTTGGAGACTGAGGTGTGGAAGTCGTGTTACAGAAAGCAGAGTTTTGAGACTCGGGTGCAGAAGGACAGTTTCAGAGAGCAGACGTTAAATACAGCGGTGCAAAAGGATCTTACAGAGAGCAGAATTTGGAGACTGAGTTCCAGAAGGACTGTTGCAGAGATCACAGGTGGAGACTGAGGTGCAAATGGACTCTTACAGATAGCAGAGGTTGGAACCTGGGGTACAGAAGGACCGATACAGAAAGCAGAGATTGGAGTCTGGGGTGCAGAAAGACCATTACAGAGAGCAGAGTTTGCATACTGCAGTACAGGAGGACTGTTACAGAGAGCAGTGGTTGAAGACTGAGTTGCAGAAGTACTGTGCAGAGAGCAGATGTTAGTAACAAGGGTGCAGAAGGACTGTTGCAGAGAGCAGAGGTTGGAGACTGAGGTGCAGAAGGACTGTTACAGAGAGCAGAGGTTGGAGACAGGGGTGTAGAAGGATTTTACAGTGAGCAGAATTTGGAGACTGAGGTACAGAAGACTGTTGCAGAGATCAGAGGTTGGAGACTGGGGTGCAGTAGGATCATTGCAGAGAGCAAAGGTTGAAGAATGGGGTGCAGAATGATCGTTTAAGACAGCAGAGGATGGAGAGTGGGGTGCAGAAGCTCTGCTATAGAGAGCAGAGTTTCGAGACTGGAGTGCAAAAGTCCTGTTACAGAGGGGAGAGGTTGAAGACTGGGGTGCAGAAAAACTGTTACAGAGAGCAGAGTTTGGTGCCTGGCCTGCTGAAGGAACTTACAGAGAGCAGATGTTGGAGACTGAGGTGCAGATGGACTGTTACAGAGAGCAGAGGTTGGCGACTTAGGTGTAGAAGGACTGTTACAGAGAGCAGAGTTTAGAGCCTGATGTGCAAAAAAACTGTTACAGAAAGCAGAGGTTAAAAATTGGGGTGCACAAGGACTGTTACTGAGTGCAGTGGTTGAAGACTGCAGTATAGAAGGACTGTTACAGAGAGCACAGGTTGGAGACTGGGGTGCAGAAGGACTGTTACAGAAAGCACAGGTTGTATACTGAGGTGCTGAATGATAGATACAAAGAGCAGAGGTTGCAGACTGAAGTTCAGAAGGACTGATTCAAAAAGCAGAGTTTGGAGACTGGGTTGCAGAAGGACCCTTGCAGGAAGCAGAGGTTCGAAACTGCGGTACATAAGTTCTGTTACAGAGAGCAGATCTTGGAGACTGGGGAGCAGAAGGACTGTTACACAGAGCAGAGGTTGGAGACTGGGGTTCACATGGATGTTACAGAGAGCAGAGTTTGCAGACTGGGTTGCAGAAGGACTGTTACAGAGGACAGAGGTTGGAGACTGGGGTGCTGCAGGACACTTGCAGAAAGTAGAGTTTAAATACTGGTTTGTAGAAGGAATGTTACAGAGGATAGTTGCAGGAAGAGTTTGGAGACTTGGGTTCAGATTGATCTTACAGAGAGTAGAGTTTGGAGACTGGGGTGCAAAAGGAGTGATGCAGAGAGCAGAAGTAAGAGACTGGGGTGCAGAAGGGTCTTTGCAGAGAGAAGAATTTTAAGACTGAGGTGCAGAAGTTGTGTTGCAGAGAGCAGAGAGTTTGGAGACTGGGTTGCAGAAGAATCTTAGAGAGAGCAGAGGTTGCATGCTGAGGTGAAGAAGGACTGTTACAAAGTGTACATGTTGGAGACTGAGGTGCAGAAGGACCCTTGCAGAGAACAGAGTTTGGGGACTGAGGTGCAGAAGGATTGTTACAGAGATCAGAGTTTGGAGACTCTGGTGAAGAAGGACTCTGCAGAGAGCAGACGTTAGTGACCGGGGCCCAGAAGGATCGTTGCAGGAAGCAGAGTTTGGAAACTGGAGTGTAGAAGTACTGTTTCAGAGAGCAGATGTTGGCGAATGGGGTGCAGAAGGACTGTTGCAGAGAGCAGAGTTTGGATAATGTGGTGCAGAACGACTGTTTAAGTGAGCAGGGGTTGGAGACTTAGGTTCAGAAAGACTGTTAAAGAGAGTAGAGGTTGGAGACTGGGGTGCAGAAGGACTGTTACAGAGATCAGAGTTTAGAGAGTGGGGTTCAGATGGATCTTACAGAGCGCAGAGGTTGGAGACTTGGTGCAAAAGGACTGTTACAGAGAGCAGAGGTTGGAGACTTGTATGGAGAAGAATCGTTGCAGAGAGAAGATTTTGGAGACTCCAGTGCAGAATGCTTGTTACAAAGAGCAGATATTTGAGACTGGGTTGCGGAAGTCTTGTTACAGAGAGCACAGTTTGGAGAGTGTTGTGCAGAAAGACGGTTACATAGTGCATAGTTTAAAGACTGGGTTTCAGAAGTATTTTACACAGAGCAGAGTTGAGAGAATAGGTGCAGAAGGACTGTTACAGGCAGCAGATGTAGGAGACTGGGGTGCAGAAAGTTCTTTGAAGACAGAAGAGTTTTCAGACTGAGGTGAAGAAGGAGTGTTGCAGAGAGCAGTTGTAGGAGACTGGGGTGCAGAAGGACTGTTGCAGAGAGCAGAGGTTACAGACTGGGGTTAAGAAGGATGGTTGCAGAGAGCAGAGGTTGGAGACTGGTGTGCAAAAGGACTGTTACAGAGAACAGAGTTTGGAGACTGGATTTTAGAAGAATCCTACAGAGAGCAGAGGTTGGAGAGTGAAGTGCAGAACAAGTGTTACAGAGAGTAGACGTTGGAGACTGCGGTGCAGAAGGACTGTTGCAGAGAGAAGAGCTTGTAGAGTGGGCTGCAGAAGGACTGTTTTAGAGACCAGAGGTTGGATACTGGGGTGCAGAAGGGCTATTGTAGGGAGCAGAGTTTGCAGACTAAGGTGCGTAAATCCTGTTACAGAGAGCAGAGGTTGGAGACTTGGATGCAGAAGGAATGTTGCAGAGAGCAGATGTTTGATACTGGGGTGAAG
This sequence comes from Ictidomys tridecemlineatus, assembly GCF_052094955.1. Lineage (NCBI taxonomy): Eukaryota > Metazoa > Chordata > Mammalia > Rodentia > Sciuridae > Ictidomys > Ictidomys tridecemlineatus. Next base: position 15,999 of record NW_027523024.1, on the reverse strand, counting down.
AAGGATCTTTCAGAGAGCAGAATTTGGAGACTGAGGTGCAGAAGGACTGTTGCAAAGATCAGAGGTAGTAGACTGTGGTGCAGTAGGATCATTGCAAAGAGCAAAGGTTGGAGACTGGGGTGCAGAAGAATCGTTGCACAGTGCAGATTTGAAGACTGTGGTGCAAAAGGCCTGCTACAGAGAAAAGAGTTTGGAGACTGAGGTGCAGGTGGACTGTTACAGAGAGAAGTGCTTGGAGACTGGGTTGCAGAAGGATCGTGCAGAGAGTAGAGGTGTCAGACTGAGGTGCAGATGGACTGTTACAGATAGCAGAGGTTGGAGTCTGAGGTGCAGAAGGATAGATACAGAGAGCAGAGCTCTGAGACTAGGTTTTAGAAAGATCCTACCGTAAGTAGAGTTTGGAGTGTGAAGTGCAGAAGTACTTTTACAGAGAGTAGAGGTTGGAGACTGAGGTGCAGAAAGACCGTTGCAGAGAACAGAGTTTGGAGACTGAGGTGCAGAAGGATTGTTACAGAGAGCAGATTTTGCAGACTGGGGTGCAGAAGGACTGTTGCAGAGACCAGAGGTTTGAGACAGGGGTGCAGAAGGACTGTTGCAGAGAGCAGAGGATGAAGACTGGGCTGCAGAAGGAATGTTGCAGAGTGCAAAGCTTAGAGACTGAGTTGCAGAAGGACTCTTAAAGAAAGCAGAAGTTTTAGACTGGGGTGCAGAAGGACTGTTGCAGAGAGCAGAGGTTGGAGACTGAGGTGCAAAATCCTGTTACATAGAGCAGAAATTGGACACTTGGGTGCAGAAGGATCTTCCAAATAAGCAGAGCTTGGAGACAGGGGTGCAGAAGGATCTTACAGAGAGCAGAAGTTGGAGACTGAGTTGCAGAAGGACTGTTGCAGAGAGCAGAGGTTGGAGACTGGGGTGCAGAAGTTATGCTACAGATAGCAGAGTTTTGGGACTGGCGTGCAGAAGGCCTGTTACAGAGAGGAGAGGTTGGAGACAGAGGTACAGGTTGACTGTTACAGAGAGCAGTTGTTAGAGACTGGGTTGCAGAAGAATCATTCGGAGAGCAGAGTTGTCAGACTGAGGTGCAGATGTACTGTTACAGAGAGCAGAGGTTGGAGACTGAGGTGTAGAAGGACTGTTACAGAGAGCAGAGTTTGAAGACTGAGGTGCAGAAGGACTGTTACAGAAAGCAGTGGTTGGAAATTGGGGTGCAAAAGGATCGTAAGAAAGACCAGAGTTTGGAGACTGCGGTATATAAAAACTGTAACAAATAGCAGAGGTTGGAGACTGAGGTGCAGAAGGATAGACACAGAAAGCAGAGGTTTGAGACTGGGGTTTAGAAGGACTGATACAGAAAGCAGAGTTTGGAGACTGGGGTGTAGTAGGACCGTTACGGAGAGCAGAGGTTGGAGGCTGTGGTACAGAAGGACTGTTACCGAGAGCAGATGTTGGAGACTGGGGAGCAGAAGGAACGTTGCAGAGGACAGATGTTGGAGACTGGGGTGTTGCAGGACATTTGCAGAAAGCAGACGTTAAAGAATGGGGTGGAGAAGGAATGTTACAGAGAGCAGAGTTTGGATATTGGAGTGCAGAAGGATCTTACAGAGAGCAGAGGTTGGATACTTTACTGCAGAAGGACTGTTGAAGAGAGCAGAGGTTGGAGACTGGGGTGAGAAGGGCTGTTGCAGAGAGCAGAGGTTAAAGACTGGAGTGCAGAAGGACTGTTGCAGAGAGCAGAGTTTGGAGACTGGAGTGCAGAAGTACTGTTGCGGAGAGCAAAGGTTGGAGACTGAAGTGCAGAAGTCTTGTTACATAGAGCTGAGGTTGGAGAATGAGGGGCAGAAGGATTGTAACAGAGAGCAGAGTTTGCAGAATGGGGTGCAGGAGGACTTTTGCAGAGAGAAAAGGTTGGAGACTCGCGTGCAGAAGGACTGTTGCAGAGAGCAGAGTTTGGATACTGGGTGCAGAAGGACTGTTGCAGAGAGCAGAGGTTGGATACTGAGGTGCAGAAAGACTCTTAGACAGAGCAGAATTTGGAGACTGGGGTGCAGAATGACTGATACAGAAAGCAGAGATTGGAGTCTGGGCTGCAGAAAGACCTTTACAAAGAGCAGAGTTTGAAGACTGCAGTATAAAAGGACTGTTGCAGAGAGGAGAGTTTGGAGACTGAGGTGCAGAAGGATAGATACAGAGAACAGAGGTTGGAGACTGGGGTTCAGAAAGACTGATACAGAAAGCAGAGTTTGGAGACTGGGGTGTAGAAGGACTGATAAAGAGAGCAGAGTTTGGAGACTCAGGTGCAGAAGGACTGTTAGAGCAAGCAGAGTTTTGAAATTGGGGTTTAGAAGGACTTTTACAGAGAGCAGATGTTGGAGACTGTGGTATAGGACTGTTATCCAGAGCAGATGTTTGAGACTGTTGTGCAGAAGGACTCTTACATAGAGCACAGGTTGGAGACTGAGGTGCAGAAGGATAGATCCAGAGAACAGAGGTTGGAAACTGTGGTTCAGACAGACTGATACAGAAAGCAGAGGTTGGAGACTGGGGCGTAGAAGGACCGTTATGAAGAGCAGAGGTTGGAGACTGCAGAACAGAAGGACTGTTACAGAGAGCAGATGTTCGAGACTGGGGAGCCTAAGGACTGTTGCAGAGGACAGAGGTTGGAGACTGGGTTGGAGAAGGAATGTTACAGAGAGCAGAGTTTGGAAACTGGAGTGCAAATAGATCTTACAAAGAGCAGAGGTTGGAGTCTGTTGTACAGAAGAACTGTTGCAGAGAGCAGACATTAAAAACTGGGGTCCAGAAGGATCGTTGCAGAGAGCAGAGTTTGGAGACTGGGGTGAATAAGGACTGTTACAGAGAGAAGAGTTTGGAGACTGGTGTGCGGCAGGACTGTTGCAGAGAGCAGATGTTGGAGACGGTGGTGGAGTAGAATAGTTGCAGAGAGAAGAGGTTGGATACTGTTTGCAGAAGGACTCATACAGAGTGAAGAGTTTAAAGACTTGGTTGTAAAAGGATCTTACAGAGAGCAGAGTTGGGAGACTGAGGTGCAGAAGGACTGTTAGAGAGAGCAGAGGTAGGAGACTGAGGTGCAGAAGGACTGTTACAGAGAGCAGAGGTTGGATAGAGGGGTGCAGAAGCATCTAACAGAGAGTAGAATTTGGAGACTGAGGTGCAGAAGGACTGTTGCAGAGATCAGAGGTTGGAGAGTGGGGTGCAGTTTGATCATTGCAGAGAACTGATGTTGGAGACTAAGGTGCAGAAGGATCGTTGCAGAGAGCAGATTTTGGAGACTGGGGTGCAGAAGGCCTAGTACAGAGAGAAAAGATTGGAGACTGGCTGCAGAAGGCGTGTTACAGAGAGGAGAGTTTGGATACTGAGGTGCAGGTGGACTGTTATAGAGAGCAGAGTTTGGAGACTGGGTTGCTGAAGAATGTTACAGAGAGCAGAGGTAGGAGAGTGAGGTGCAGGTGGACTGTTACAGAAAGCAGTGTTTGGAGACTGGGTGCAGAAGGATCGTGTAGAGAGCAGAGGTGTCAGACTGAGGTGCAGAAGGACTGTTACAGAGAGCAGAGGTTGGAGACTGAGTTGTAGAAGCACTGTTAAAGAGAGCAGAGTTTGGAGACTGAGGTGCAAAAGTACTGTTACAGAAAGCAGAGGTTGGAAATTGGGGTTAAGTAGGACGCTTACAGAGACGAGAGTTTGGAGACTTCGTTATAGAAAAACTCTTACAGAGTGCAGAGGTTGGAGACTGGGGTACAGAAGGAATGTTACAGAGAGCACAGGATGGAGACTGAGGTGCAGAAGGATAGTTAAAGAGAACAGAGTTTTGAGACATAGATTCAGAAGGACTGATACCGAAAGCAGAGTTTGAAGACTGGGGTGCTGAAGGACTGTTACGGAGAGCAGAGTTTGGAGACTGGGGAGCAGAAGGACTGTTGCAGAGGACAGAGGTTGGAGACTGGGGTGCCGCAGGACACTTGCAGAAAACAGAGGTTAAAGACTGGGGAGGAGAAAGAATGTTAAAGAGAGCAGAGTTTGAAAACTGGAATGCAGAAGGATCTTATAAAGAGCAGAGTTTTGAGACTGTGGGGCAGGCGGACTGTTGCATACAGCAGATGTTGGAGACTAGGGTGCAGAAGGATCATTGCAGAGAGCAGAGATTGGAGACTGGGGTGAAGAAGGACTGTTGCAGAGAGTAGAATTTAGAGACTGAGGTGCAGAAGATTCGTTGCTTAGAGCAGAGTTTGGAGACTGAGGTGCAAAAGGACTGTTACAGAGAGCGGAGGTTGGAGACTGGGGTGCAGAAGAACTGTTACAGAGAGCAGAGTTTATAGACAAGGTTACACAAGGATCTTACAGAGAGCAGAGGTTGTAGACCAAGGTGCAGAAGAACTGCTACAGAGAGCAGAGGTTGGAGACTAGGGTTCAGAAAGATCGTTGCAGAGAACAGAGTTTTCAGACTGAGGTGCAGAAGGACTTATGCAGAGAGCACATGTTGGAGACTGGGGTGCAGAAGGACTGTTGCAGAGAGCAGAAGTTGGAGACTGGGATGCAGAAGGATCGTCGTAGAGGGCAGAGGTTGGAGACTGGGGGGCAGAAGGATTGTTATAGAGAAAAGAGGTCGGAGACTGGGGGGCAGAAGGCCTGTTATGGAGAGCAGGGTTTGGAGAAGGGGTGCAGAAATACTTTTACAGAGAGTAGAGTTTGGTGAATGAGGTGCAGAAGGATAGTTATAGAGTGCGGAAGTTGGAGACTCGGTTGCAGAGAGACTGCTGCAGAGAGCAAAGGCTTGACATGGGGTGTAGAAGAACTGTTGCGGAGAGCACATGTTTGAGATTTGTGTGCAGAAGCACTGTTGCAGAGAGTAGAGGTTGGAGACTGCCTTTCAGTAGGACTGTTACAGAGGCAGAGTTTGAAGACTTTGGTGCAGAAGGACTGTTGCGGAGAGCAGATGTTGGAGACTGGGTTGCAGAAGGACTGTTGCAGAGAGCAGAGTTTGTAGACTGAGGTGCAGGAGGACTGTTACAGAGAGCAGATGTTGAAGATTGGGGTGCAGATGGACTGATAGAGAGAGCAGAGTTTGGAGACTCCGGTGCAGAAGTACTGTTGCAGACAAGGGTAGTTGGAGAATGGAGTGCAAAAGGCCTGTTACACAGAGCAGAGGTTGGAGACTGGGGTGCAGAAGGACTGTTACACACATCAGAGTTTGGAGACAGGGTTGCAGAAGGATCTTACGGAGAGCAGATTTTGGAGACTGTGGTACAGCAGGACTGTTATAGAGAGAAGAGGTTGGAGACTGGGCTGCAGAATGACCATTGCAGAGAACAGAGTTTTCAGACTGAGGTGCAGAAGTACTGTTGCAGAGAGCAGATATTGGAGACTGGGGTGCAGAAGGACTGTTGAAGAGAGCAGAGGTATGAAACAGGGGTGCAGAAGGATCGTTGTAGCGAGCAGAGTTATGAGACCGGCATGCAGAATGACTGTTACAGAGAACAGAGGTTGGATAAGGGGTGAAGAAGGACTGTTCCAGAGATCAGAGTTTACAGACTGGGTTGCAGACGGATCTTACAGAGAGAATATGTTGGAGACTAAGGTGCAGAAGGACTGTTACAGAGAGTAGAGTTTAGAGACAGAAGTTCAGAAGGACCGTTGTGGAGAGAAGAGTTTAAAGACTGAGGTGCAGAAAAATTGTTACAGAGAGCAGTGGTTGAAGATTGGGTACAGAAGGGCTTTTACAGAGAGCAGAGTTTGGAGACTGGGTTGCAGAAGAATATTACGTAGAGCAAAGATTAAAGACTGCGGTGCAGAAGGATTGTTACAGAGAGCAGAGGTTGGCGACTGGGGTTCAGGATGATTATTGCAGAGAGCAGAGGTTGGAGACTGCAGTACAGTAGGACTGTTACAGAGAGCAGAGTTTGGAGACCAGGGTACAGAAGGAATTTTGCAGAGTGCAGAGGTTGAAGAATGGGATGCAGAAGGACTGTTTCAGAGAGTAGATGTTAAAGACTGGGGTGCAGAAGAACTGTTGCAGAGAGCTGAAGTTGGAGACTTGGGTGCAGAAGTATTGTTGCAGGGAGCAGAGGTTAAAAACTGGGGTGAAAAAGGACTGTTACAGAGATCAGAGTTTGGAGATTGGGGTGCAGAAGGATCTTACATAGAGCAGAGGTTGAAGAGTGGGGTACAGAAGAACTATTGCACAGAGCAGAGGTTGGAGACCGGGGTGCAGAAGGACTGTTACAGAGAGCAGAGATTGGAGACTGGGTGGCAGAAGGATCTTACATAGAGCAGATGTTGGAGACTGAGGTGCAGAAGAAATGTTACCGGGAGCAATGGTTGGAGACTGGGGTGCAGAAGGATTTTTGCAAGGAGCAGAGGTTGAAGACTGACATCCTGCAGGACTCTTGCAGACAGCAGAGGTTTGTGAATGGGATGCAGAAGGACCGTTGCAGAGAGCAGATGTTAAAGACCGAGGTGCAGAAAGATTGTAACAGTGAGCAGAGGTTTCAGACGAACTGTTGCACAGAGCAGAGGTTTGAGACTGGGGTGTGGAAGGACTGTTTCAGAGAGCAGAGTTTGGAGACTGGGATGCAGAAGGACAGTTACACAGAGCAGAGGTTGGATACTGAGTTGAAGAATAACTGTTTCAGAAAGCAGACTTTAGAGACTGTGGTGCACAAGGATCCTTGCAGAGAGTAGAGTTTTCAGACTGATGTACAGAAGGACTGTTGCAGAGAGCAGATGTTGGAGACTGGGGTGCAGAAGGACTTTTGCAGAGTGCAGAGGTTTGAGACTGGGGTGCAAAAGGATCATTGCAGAGAGCAGAGGCTATAGACTGGGGTACAGCAGGACCATTGCAGAGGTCAGTGTTTGGGAACTGAGGTGCAGAAGGATTGTTACAGAGAACAGAATTTGGATACTGGGGTGCCGAAGGACAGTTGAAGAGAGCAGAAGTTGGAAACTGGGGTTTAGAAAGACTGTGACAGAGAGCAGAGGTTGGAGACTGGGGTGCAGAAGGACCGTTACAGAGAGCAGAGTTTGAAGACAGGGTTGCAGAAGGATCTTACAGAGAGCAGATGTTGGAGACTTGGGTGCAGAAAGATAGTTGCAGAGAACCGAGTTTTCAGACTGAGGTGCAGAAGGACTGTTGGAGATTACAGATGTTGGAGACTGGGGTGCGAAAGGATGTTTGTACAGAGCAGAGGTTTGAGACTGAGGTGCAGAAGGACTGTTACAGAGAACAGAGGTTAAAGACTGCGGTGCAGAAGGGTTGTTACAGAGAGCAGAGTTTGGTGAAGGGATGCAGAACGACTGTTACAGAGGGCAGAGTTTGGAGACAGTTTTGCAGAAGGATCTTACAGAGAGCAGCGGTTGGAGACTGAGGTGTAGAAGGAGTGTTACAGAGAATAGAGGTTGGAGACTGAGGTGCAGAAAGACCATTGCAGAGAGAAGAGGTGGAGACACAGGTGCAGAAGGATTGTTACAGAGAGCAGAGATTGGCGACTGGGGTGCAGAAGGACTGTTGCAGATAGCAGAGTTTGGAGAATGAGGTGAAGAAGGACTGTTGCAGGGAGCAGGTGTTGGAGACTTGGGTGCAGAAGGACTGTTGCAGAGAGAATAATTTGGAGACTGAGTTGCAGAAGGACTGTTAAAAAGAGCAGAGGTTGGAGACTGGTGTTCAGAAAGACTGATACAGAAAGCAGAGGTTGGAGACTGGGGTGCAGAAGGACCGTTGCAGACAGCAGAGTTCGGAGACTGAAATAACGGAGGACTGTTACAGAGAGCAGAAGTTGAGGAATGGATTATAAAAGAACTGTTTCAGACTGCAGATGTCGGAGATTGGGGTTCAGAAGCACTGTTGCAGAGAGCAGAGTTTGGAGACTGGGTTGCAGAAGAACTGTCGCAGAGAGCAGATGTTGGAGACTGAGGTGTAGAAAGAATGTTACCGAGAGCAAAGTTTGAAGACTGGGGTGCAGAATTACTGATACAGAAAGCAGATGTTGAGACAGGGGTGCAGAAGGACCGTTACAGAGAGAAGAGGTTGGAGACTGTGGTACAGAAGGACTGTTGCAGAGAGCAGAGGTTAGAGAATGGGGTGCAGAAGGACTGTTACAGAGAGCAAATGTTAGAGAATGGGGTACAGAAGTAAGGTTGCAGACTTCAGAGGTTGGAGACAGAGGTGCAGAAGGACTGCTACAGAGAACAGAGGTTGGAAACCGTGGTTCAGAAGAACTTATACAGAAAGCAGAGGTTTGAGACTGGGGTGCAGAAGGATCTTTACAGAGAGCAGAGGTTGGAGACTGCGGTTCAGAAGGACTGTTACAGAGAGCAGAGGTTGGAGACTGGGGAGTAGAAGGACTGATGCAGAGAACAGATGTTGGAGACTGGGTTGCAGCAGGACCGTTGAAGAAAGCAGAGGTTGTAGACTGGGTTGGAGAAAGAATGTTACAGAGAGCAGAGTTTAGAAACTGGGGTGCAGAATGAACTTACAGAGAACAGAGGTTAAAGACTGCAGTGCAGAAGGAGTGTTAAGGAGAGGAGATGTTAGAGACTGGGGTGCAGAAGGACTGTTACAGAAAGCAGATGTTGGAGACTGGGGTGCATTAGGATCGTTGCAGAGAACAGAGGTTGGAGACAGGGGTGCATAAGGACGGTTGCAGAGAGCAGAAGTTGGATTCTGAGTTGCATAAAGACAGTTACAGAGAGCAGAGTTTGGAGAACTGGGTGCAGAAGGATCATTGAAGAGAGCAGAAGTTAGAGACTGAGTTGCAGAATAATCTTTGAAGAGAGCAGAGGTGGAGACTGGGCTGCAGAAGAATCGTTACAGAGAGAAAAGGTGGGAGTCTGCGGTGCAGAAGGACTGTTACAGAGAGCACAGGTTGGAGACTGGGGTGCAGAAGGAATGTTGCAGAAAGCAGAGGTTGGAGACTGGGGTGTAGAAAGACTGTTGCAGAAAGCAGAGGTTGGATACTGAGGTGCAGAAGGACTGTTACAGAGAGCAGACATTGAAGACTGGGGTGAAGAATTATGATACAGAAAGCAGAGGTGTAAGACTGGAGTGCATAAGTACCATTACAGAGAGCAGAGGTTGCACACTGGCATGCAGAAGGACTGTTTCAGAGAGCAGAGGTTTGAGACTGGGGTGCAGAAGGCCTGTTACGGAGAGCAGAGTATGGAGAAGGGCTCCAGAAGGACTGTTACAGATCAAAGAGTTTGGAGACTGGGTTGAAGAAGGATCTAACAGAGACCAGATGTTTGGGACCCAGGTGCAGAAGGACTGTTACAGAGAGTAGAGGTTGGAGACTGAGGTGCAAAAGGATCGTATCAGAGAACAGGGTTTTAAGATTGAGGTGAAGAAGGACTGTTGCAGACACCACAGGTTTGAGACTGGGGTGCAGAAGGACTGTTGCAGAGAGCAGAAGTTGGAGACTGGGGTGCAGAAGGCTTGTTATAGAGAACAGACTTAAGAGACTGGGGTGCAGAAGGCCTGTTACGGAGAAGAAAGTTGGGAGAAGTGGTGCAGAAGGACTGTTAGAGAGGCAGAGTTGGGAGACTTGGTTGCAGAAGGATCTTAGAGAGAGCAGATGTTAGAGACTGACGTGTAGAATGATCTTTGCAGAGAGAAGAGTTTAGAGACTGGGGTGCAGAAGGCCTGCTAAAGAGAGCAGAGGTTGAAGACTAGAGTGCAGAATGAATATTATAGTGAGCAGTGTTAGGAGACTGGGTGGCAGAAGTATCTTACAGAGAGCAGAGTTTGGAGACTGAGGTGCAGGAGGAATGTGGAGGAATGTTACTGAGAGCAGTGGTTGGAGACTGGGGTTCTGATAGATCTTGCAGAGAGAAGAGGTTTCAGGCTGAGGTGTAGATAGACTGTTAAAGAGAGCAGAGTTTGGAGACTGAGGTGCAGAAGGACTGTCACAGAAAGCAGATGTTGAAGTCTGGGGTGCAGAAGGATTGTTGGAGAGAGCAAAATTTGCAGACTGTGGTGCAGAAGGACATTTGCAAAGAGCAGATGTTGGAGACTGGGGTGCAGAATGTTCGTTGCAGAGAGCAGAAGTTAGAGACTGCAGTAGAGAAGGACTGTTGCAGAGAGCAGAGGTTGGAGACCAGGGTACACAAAGAGTTTTTAAGAGAGCAGAGGTTGGACACTTTTGTTCTGAAGGACTGTTGCAGAGAGCAGAAGTTGGATAATGGGGTGCAGAAAGACTTTTGCAGAGAGCAGATGTTGGAGACTGAGGTGCAGAAGGACGGACACAGAAAGCAGAGGTTGGAGACTGTGTTGCAGAAGTCCTGTTACAGAGAGCAAAGTTTGGAGACTGTTGTACAGAAGGACTGTTAAAGAGTGCAGAGTTCAAAGACTGTGTTGCAGAAGGATCAAACAGAGGGCAGAGTTGAGAGACTGAGGTGCAGAAGGACTGTTACAGAGAGCAGAGGTAGGAGACTGGGGTGCACAAAGGTCATTGCAGAGAGCAGAGTTTTTAGACTGAGGTGCAGAACGACTGTTGCAGAGAGCAGATGTTGGAGACTGGCGTGCAGAAGGTCTGTTGCAGAGAGCAGATGTTGGTAACTAGGGTCCAGAAGGACTGTTGTAGAAAGCAGAGGTTGGAGACTGGGGTGCAGAAGGACCGTTACAGAGAGCAGAGGATGGAGAATATGGTATAGAAGGACTGTTACAGAGAGCAGAGGTGGGAGACTTGGGTGCAGAAGGACTGTTACAGAAAGCACAGGTTGGAGACATAGGTTAAGAAGGATAGACACAGAGAGCATAGGTTGGAGACTGGGGTTCAGAAAGACTGATACAGAAAGCAGAGGTTGGAGACTGGGGTGCAGAAGGACCGTTACATAGAGCAGAGTTTGGTGAATGTGGTACAGAAGGACTGTAACAGAGAGCAGATATTGGAGACTGGGGAACGGAAGGACTGTTTCAGAGGACAGAGTTTGGAGACTGGGGTGCTGCATGACCCTTGAAGAAAGCAGAGGTTGGCGACTAGAGTGAGAAGTAATGTTAGAAAGAGCAGAGTTTGGAAACTGGAGTGCAGAAATGATCTTACAGAGAGCAGAGTTTGGAGACTGTGGTGCAGTAGGACTGTTGCAGAGAGCAGACGTTGGAGACTGGGGTCCAGAAAAATCGTTACAGAGAACAGAGTTTGCAGACTGGGGTGCAGAAGGCTGTTGAAGAGAGCAGAGGTTGGAGAATGAGGTGCAGAAGGACTGTTACAGAGAGCAGATGTTGTAGACTGGGGTTCAGATGGATATAAAGAAAGCCGATTACGGAGACTGAGGTGCAAAAGGATTGTAACAGACAGCAGAGGTAAGAGACTGGGGTGCAGGAGGTTCGTTTTAGACAGCAGATTTTTAAGACTCGGTGCAGAAGGACTGTTGCAGAGACCAGATGTTGGAGACTGGGGTGTAGAAGGACTGTTGCAGAGAGCAGATGTTGGAGAATGGGGTTAAGAATGATCGTGGCTGAAAGAAGAGATTGAAGACTGGTGTGCAGAAGGAATGTTACAGAGAGCAGAGTTGGGAGACTAGGTTGGCGAAGGATCCCACAGAGAGCAGAGGTTGGAGACCGAAGTGCAGAAGGACTGTTACAGAGAGTAGAGGTTGGAGACTGAGGTGCAGAAGGACCGTTGCAGAGAACAGAGTTTGCAGACTGAGGTGCAGAAGGATTGTTACAGAGAACAGAGTTTGGAGACTGGGGTGCAAAAGGACTGTTGCAGAGAGCAGAGGTTGGAGACTGAAGTGCAGAAGGACTGTTGCAGAGAGCAGAGGTTGAGGACTAGGGTGCAGAAGGACTGTTTTAGAGAGCAGAGGTTAGAGACTAAGGTGCAGAAGGACACTTAGAGCAGAAGTTAGAGACTGGGGTGCAGAAGGACTGTTGCAGAAAGCAGAGGTTGGAGACTGAGGTGCAGAAGTCCTGTTACATAGAAAAGAGTTTGGAGATTGGGGTGCAAAAGGATCGTTGCAAATCGCAGAGCTTGGAGACAGGGGTGCAGAAGGATCTTACAGAGAGCAGAAGTTAGAGACTGAGGTGCAGAAGGACTGTTGCAGAAATCAGAAGTTGGAGTCTGGGGTGTAGTAGAATCATTGCAGAGAGCAAAGGTTGGAGACTGGAGTGCAGAAGGATCGTTTCAGAAAACAGAGGATGGAGAGTGTGTTGCAGAAGGCCTGCTATAGAGAGCAGAGTTTTCAGACTGGAGTGCAGAAGTCCTGTTACAGAGAGGAGAGGTTGGAGATTGGGGTGCAGAAAAACTGTTATATAGAGCAGAGTTTGGAGACTGGTTTGCTGAAGGAACTTATAGAGAGCAGATGTTGAAGACTGAAGTTCAGGTGGACTGTTACAGAGAGCAGTGTTTGGAGAGTGGGTTGCAGAAGAATCATGGAGAGCAGAGGTTTCAGATTGAGGTGCAGAAGTACTGTTACAGTGAGCAGAGGTTGGAGAATGACGTGTAGAAGAACTGTTACAGCGAGCAGAGGTTGGAAATTGGGGTACAGAAGGACCGTTACAGAGAGCAGAGTTTGGAGACTGCGGTATAGAAGGACTGTTACAGAGAGTAGAGGTTGGAAACTGGGGTGCAGAAGGACTGTTACAGAAAGCACAGGTTGAAGACTGAGGTGCAGAAGGATAGATACAAAGAGCAGAGGTTGGAGACTGGGGTTCAGAAGGACTGATTCAAAAAGCAGAGGTTGGAGACTGATTTGCAGAAGGACACTTACAGATAGCAGAGTTTGGAAACTGTGGTACATAAGGTCTGTTACAGTCAGCAGATCTCGGAGACTGGGGAGCAGAAGGACTGTTGCAGAGGACAGAGGTTTGAGACTGGGGTGGTGAAGAAATTTTACAGAGAGCAGAGTTGAAAACTGGAGTGCAGAAGGATCTTACAGAGAGCAGAGGTTGGAGACTGTATTGCAGAAGTACTGTTGCAGAGAGCAGATGTTGGAGACTGGCGTCCAGAAGGTTCGTTGCAGAGAGCAGAGTTAGGAGACTAGGGTGCAGAAGGACTGTTGTAGAGAGCAGATTTTAGAGACTGGGGTGCAGAAGGATTGTTACAGAGAGCAGGGTTTGGAGAATGAGGTGCGGAAGGACTGCTACAGAGAGCAGCGTTTGGAGACTGGGGTGCAGCAGGACTCTTACACAGAGCAGCGTTTGGACACTGGGGTTAAGATGGATGTTACAGAGAGGAGAGTTTGCAGACTGGGGTGCAAAAGGACAGTTGCAGAGAGCAGATGTTGGAGACTTGGGTGGAGAAGAATCATTGCAGAGAGAAAAGGTTGGAGACTGGGGTGCAGAAGGCCTTTTACAGAGAGCAGAGGTTGGAGACTGTTGTGTGGAAAGACAGGTACAAAGTGCAGAGTTTAAATATAGGGTTGCAGAAGGATCGTTGCAGAGAGCAGAGTTTTAAGACTGAGGTGCAGAAGGACTGTTGCAGAGAGCAGATGTTGGTAACTAGTGTGCAGTAGGACTGTTGTAGAGAGCAGAGGTTTGAGACTAGGGTGGAAAAGGACTGTTGCAGAGAGCAGAGCTTTGAGACTGAGGTGTAGAAATCCTGTTACAGAGAGCAGAGGTTGGAGACTCGGTTGCAGAAGGACTGTTACAGAGAGCAGAGGTTGGATACAGGGGTGCAGAAGCATCTTATCGAGAGCAGAATCTGGAGACTGAGGTGAAGATAGACTGTTGCAGAGATCAGAGGTTGGAGACTGAAGTGCATTAAGATCATTGCAGAGAGCAGAGGTTGGAGACCCGGGTGCAGAAGGATCGTTGCAGAGAGCAGATTATGGAGACTGGAATGCAGAAGGCCTGCTATAGAGAGAAGAGTTGGGAGACTGGCGTCCAGAAGGCCTGTTATAGAGAGGAGAGTTTGGAGACTGGGCTGCAGAAAGACTGTTATAGAGAGTAGAGTTTGGAGACTGGGTTGCTGAAGGATTTTTCGAAGAGAAGATTCTGGAGACTGAGGTGCAGGTGGACTGTTACAGAGAGCAGTGGTTGGAGACTGAGGTGCAGAAGGACCATGCGGAGAGGAGAGGTGTCAGACTGAGGTGCAGAAGGACTGTTACAGAGAGCAGAGGTTGGAGTCTGAGGTGTAGAAGTACTGTTAGAAGGAGCAGAGTTTGGAAACTGAGGTGCAGAAGGACTGTTACAGAAAGCAGAGGTTGGAAATTGGGGTGCAGAATGACCGTTACAAAGACAAGAGTTTGGAGAGTATGGTATAAAAAACTGTTACAGACAGAAGAGTTTGGACACTGGGGTGTAGAAGGAATGTTACAGAGAGCAAAGGTTGGAGACTGAGGTGCAGAAGGATAGATACAGAGAGCAGAGTTTGAGACTGGTGTTCCGAAGGACTGATACAGAAAGCGTAGTTTGGAGACTGGGTTGCAGAAGGACTGTTACAGAGGACAGAGGTTGGAGACTGGGGTGCTGCACGACACTTGCAGAAAACAGAGGTTAAAGACTGGTTTAGAGAAGGAATGTTACAGAGATCAGAGTTTGGAAACTGGAGTGCAGAAAAATCTTACAGAGAGCAGAGTTTGGGACTGTGGTGCAGAAGGACTCTTCCAGAAAGCAGAGGTTGGAGACTGGGGTGCAGAAAAATTGTTGAAGAGAGCAGAGTTTGGAGATTAAGTCCAGAAGGACTGTTACAGAGAACAGAGGTAGTAGACTGAGGTGCCGAAGAACTGTTGCAGACAGCAGACTTTGGATATTGGGCTGCAGAAGGACTGTAGCAGAGAACAGAGGTTGGAGACTGGGCTGCAGAAGGACTGTTGCAGAGAGCAGATGTTGGAGACTGTGCTACAGAAGGAATGTTGCAGAGAGCATATGTTGGAGACTGGGGTGCAGAAAGACTGTTACAGAGAGCAGAGGTTAGAGACTGTTGTGCAGAAGGACTGTTACAGAGTGCAGAGTTTAAAGACTGAGTTGTAGAAAGATCTTACAGAGAACAGAGTTAGGAGAATGAGGTGCAAAGGACTTTTACAGAGAGCAGATGTAGGAGACTGGAGTGCAGAAGGGTCTTTGCTGAGAGCAGAGTTTAAGACTGAGGGGCAGCAGGACTGTTGCAGAGAGCAGATGTTGGAGACTGGGGTGCAGAAGGACTGTTGCAGACAGCATAGTTTGGAGACTTTGGTGAAGAAGGATCGTTGCAGAGAGCAGAGGTTGGAGACTGGTTTTCAGAAGCACTGTTACAGAGAGCAGAGTTTGGAGACTGGGTTCCAGAAGAATCTGAGAGAGAGCAGTGGTTGCAGACTGAGGTGCAGAAGGACTGTTACAGAGAGTAGAGGTTGAAGACTGATTTGCAGAAGGACCCTTGCAGAGAATAGAGTTTGGAGACTGAGGTGCAAAAGGATTGTTACAGAGATCAAAGGTTGGAGACACTGGTGCAGAAGAACTCTGCAGAGAGCAGACGTTGAAGACTGGGGTCCAGAAGGATCGTTGCAGAAAGCAGATTTTGGAAACTGGAGTTTAGAATTACTGTTGCAGAGAGCATATGTTGGAGACTGAGGTGCAGAAGGACTGTTGCAGAGAGCAGAGTTTGGAGAATGTGGTACAGAAGGACTCTTTAAGTGAGCAGAGTTTGGAGACTGAGGTTCAGAAGGACTGTTACAGAGAGTAGAGGTTGCAGACTGGTGTGCAGAAGGACTGTTACAGAGATCAGAGGTTGGAGAGTGGGGTTAAAAAGGATCTTAGAGAGCCCAGAGGTTGGAGACTGTGGTGCAAAAGGACTGTTGCAGAGAGCAGAGGTTTGAGACTGGTATGGAGAAGAATCGTTTGCAGAATGAAGATTTTGGAGACTCCGGTGCAGAACGCCTGTTACAGAGAGCAGATTTTTGAGACTGGGTTGCAGAAGTCCTGTTACAGAGAGCACAGGTTGGAGACTGTTTTGCAGAAGGACGGTTACATAGTGCAGAGTTTAAAGACTGGGTTTCAGAAGTATTTTACAGAGAGCAGAGTTGGGAGAATGAGGTGCAGAAGAACTGTTACAGGCAGCAGAGGTAGGAAACTGGGGT